>NC_056746.1:1004349995-1004394995 GCF_019279795.1 Protopterus annectens | reverse complement strand
GCCCTAGCTAAACACATTCAACTAAATAGAGAACATAAATTTAAGTTTATGGCTATTGACCAAGTTTTGCACGATATCAGGGGGGGGTCCTACACCCCTGCAGCCCGAAGAACTTGAGTTAGTTGGACAAATCAAGCTGAATGCGTATAACTTCCCAGGTTTAAATAAAACCTGTTCCATTAGTAGTATTTTAAAATTAAAAAGTTTGCAGAGATGATGGAGTGGAAGTTGTGCATATTTTTTGTTTACATACATACACTGTTACACACAGTTAGTGATAATTGTTTTTAAGCTATTTTTTAGTCATACTTGTCTATGAGAATAATTTATTTGATAATATGTTATGAGATAGCAGTTGAGTTTTTAATTTGAGTATGTTGTGTTTGTAAGGTAGTGCAGTTATTTATTCGTATTTTTATTATCAAATTCTAGCAGTGACATTTAGAGTAAATGAGTTGCTTTTATAAATGAGTTTGCCTTTAAGAAGTTTAAGGTATGTGTTACGTTGCAACAAGATTGGTTACTACGACCACCTGATTCTATAAGTATGGATTTGAAATTCAATTGTTTCTGAAGAAGTTTGCTTGCTTAGCAAACGAAAAGCGCTTAAAACTAAAACTATTTGTGAACTAATAAATTGTTTGTGACTTTTTACACATTGGCAGTTTGTCATGTCAGAGCTGTTCTTTATTTCACAGTTTGGTGTACCTGTTTGTCTAGTAGTATGGGAAGGTGTTTTTGTTTACCCACACTAACTTTTGGTCTCAGATTAAAATGTACTAATGTCATTGCACTAATTGTTTATGGTCCAAGTCATATAAGGGCAATTGAGTCTGAAGATTAACCATAGACCAAGAATGCTGGCCTGATTGATAAATGGGGGTCCCCCAACAGTGGTACACCACTGGTGGAAAATTGTTTTCTTAAGTGGTACCTGAAATGCTAACTACACAGGTTGTGTCAGATTACTATTAAGCTATGGATGTTCAGGTTTAGTTTCAGTAATGCCTGCATGGGGGGAAGTGTCACAGATCCTGGCCAGGTACAAATGTGCTGTGTACTGCACAACCACTCAAGTCAAGACTTTCCTTTGAGGAAAGTAAACTGATGAGAGTCCAGGGTGGGTTTTCTATGTCCAAATTGAGGTCTGAGGTAACACACTCCACAGCTTTATATGTCAGGCTAGTGGTAACGATCCTGTAGTTACAGGGTCTATTGTTGGGCCACAAGTCTGAAAAGTGGCCACTTTAACCAGTGAAGAGGCTTGGCTCTAAAGAGGTTAAGTAGGGGGTTCAGATAGGCCATATTTTGTGCTAACTGGGCAGCCTTGTATGTTTTCTAGGTCTATGAATGCGGTGGCATTAGCTTGTGAAGGGGCTCACAAGACATGTTCCCCTATTAATTTAAATGGGGGTGGCTATGACTGTAGTTATTGTGGGGGGAGTCAAAAAAATTTGCACCAAATCTAATAGTGTATTGGCCACTTCCTTTTGGTCAGAGTGGATGGTATTATAAACTTTACACTATTTTTTTAACTTCCATATATAAAAGTTTATACTAAGCAAACCTTTACGGAGTATAAAGTTTTTGTGTGCACTCATAAGGTAAGTAGAATAAGGCTGTTTATAAGCATTTTTTGTTTGTTTTTTAGGTGGTCTGCAACATGCTGGTGGAGATGGAGAGATGAGAGCAAAGAGATGCAAGAGTGAAGAAACTAGTGTTTGTGACGGATGCTGTGCTGAATTCTTTGAGTTGTCCGAATTCATTGAACACAAGCAAAATTGCACTAAGACTCCACCTGTTCTAATCATGAATGAGAATGAGGGAAGGATACCCAGGGATGACTGTCCAGTAGTTTCTCCTCTGCCTTTAGCCAGTGACCAACTAGAAGGTCAGAACCGAAATTATGTCCAGCAGGCAGTCAGTATGGAGCATCTGGACAAAGACATTGAAGAGGAGGAGGAGGAGGAGTATGAAGAGGGAGTGGAAAATGAGGCAGAAGATTTGTGTCAGAAAAGTGATCCAGATGGTGATGTAACCTCTACTAACCTAAGCTATTTATCACAACCTAAAGTGCCAAACACTAATGCTTCACACGGGACAGCACAGAGCACTAAAGCTGCAGTAAACCCTATGATATCAAACAGTGCCTCTACACCAGCATGCGACACTGTCCCTACATCAGCGTCGAGCCTTAATGCAATTCCCATGATCCTTGACCAATTGATGTGCCTGCAGCAGCAACAGCTGCAGCAGATTCAGCTTACCGAACAAATCCGTATCCAGATTGCGATGATGGCACCACATGTTCTTCATCCGTCTGTAGCTGCAGCTGCTGATCCTTTAAAAGCTTTAGGTGCACATCTGTCTCAGCAACTTTCTGCTGCAGCTGCTTTAATTGGACAGAAAGCAGGAAGCCAGAATCTTGCTTTGGAAGCCCTGAAGCAAGGCAAGCTACCTCATCCTAGCATTGGTGTTCCATGTACTGTACCTGTAGTTCCTGGAATTCCTTCCTCTTTACCACTGAAACCAGATCCTGCTCGAGGTATTCCAGCCTTGTCCCCTAGATTTCCAAATCCTTTGCTGCCTCACCCACCAAATTCTGTAATCTTTCAAAACCCACTTTCTGCTGTTTCAGCAGCAGCAGACGCTTTAAGGAAAGGGAAGGGAAAGCCTCCTAATATTACTGTAGTGGAAGGTAAACCGAATTCGGAAGAGTCCTTTTTCAAACACAAGTGCAAGTTTTGTGGTAAAGTTTTTGGCAATGACAGTGCTTTGCAGATACACCTTCGTTCTCATACTGGTGAGAGGCCATTCAAATGCAACATCTGTGGAAACAGGTTTACAACAAAGGGAAATCTTAAGGTACATTTTCAACGTCATAAAGAAAGGTATCCACACATCCGAATGAATCCCTATCCAGTACCTGAACATCTGGACAATGTCCCTACCAGTAATGGTATCCCATATGGAATGTCTTTGCCCCTAGAAGAAGCTGCTTTGTCTGCTGTGGATAGTAAACCCATTTTGCCAGTGCTTCCTACTCAGACAAGCTGTGGCCTACCTCAGAATTTGTCAACACTTTCAAATAATAGAGAACCACCAAATGGCATGCTGTCACATGACTCTCACTCCATACCACCTCCTTCAGGAATTGAAGCTGGCCTGCTTTTTCCATACACTGCAATTAAACAAGAATCCAACACTGAACAGAAAATTACTTCACCACAAGCTGCTGGCACTTGTGGGTTACCTGATAAGAGTGAAATTAGGACTGAGCAAGGAATTAGGACTGAGCAAGGATTTAGGACTGAGCAAGGATCAGAGACTTCTAAACTACAACAGTTAGTTGAAAATATAGACAAAAGTGCAAATGATCATAATGAATGCAGAATTTGCCATAGAGTTTTGAGTTGCCAAAGTTCATTAAAAATGCATTATCGTACTCACACTGGGGAAAGGCCATTCAAGTGCAAAATTTGTGGTAGAGCTTTTTCTACGAAGGGCAACCTAAAAACACACTATGGTGTTCATAGAGCAAACACACCCTTAAAAATGCAGCATTCATGTCCTATTTGCCAGAAGAAATTCACAAATGCAGTTGTGTTGCAACAGCATATACGCATGCACATGGGTGGACAAATCCCAAACACACCTGCACCTGAAGTGGACTCTGAGGTTGCTGAAACTGATCCAGAAGTGACTGAGGAAAAAAATGATGATCTTAGTAGCAGTTTCACAGATGACAATATGGATGATGTAGAGATGGAAGGGTATCCAGAACTTCAGGAGCTTTCAAACAATCCATCCAAGCCTTCTACACCATACAGTGAGAGCAGGAACACATCACCTTCGATAGCCTTGAGTATTGCTGCTCTGGAAAATCAAATGAAAGTACTGAATTCTGCTTTAAATCAGCAGCAAGCTAATTTGAAATCTGGTGAAAACAGTTCTGATGATAGTGATGGGCAGACAAATGAGTCGTCATCCGTAGCTGAAGATATGGACTACCAGAACGGGGGGAGAAGCCCGATGTCTGAATCGGCATCATTTCAGGCCTTGTCTCCAGCAAACAGTCAGGCTGGGAGTAGCTTTTCCAAGTCACCAGGCTTTAATGGAAATGAAGACAGAACTGGTGTAGGCACTAGAGATTGTTCAGACAATAGTTGTATGGGTGCAGATACACAGCTTGATGGTGCTTTGGATCTAACTTCTGGAAACCTTTGCCGCAAAATTAAAGAGGAGCCGGGTTTGCCATTTGCCAATGGAGACGATGGTCAGTATAAATATATAGCTTTAGTTACTGAATTAGTGCTGTGTCATTAGCATGTTAACCTTTCATTTCAGTGAAATTTTCTGTTTTGCTTCAACTCTTTTGCCTGTTGTGTCCTGCACGTTTTTTGTTAAATCCTTTCTCGGGGTTGATGTTTTGCTATATTTTCAAGTGCATTAACTATAGTTCATGCAGTGTTTTCAGGCTCCCACTAACACAGGTACTTGAACCTAGTGCATTTTCCATAGGCACTTCCAGAATTCATTTGCAAAAATAACTGTCAGAAAATTTAAATTTTTCGGTACTTGCGTATTATCGCAACCAGATTTTCACGGTCGCGAAATGCGCGTACCTCCACAGATCAGAGTGCAGGAAACACTTACCACTGTTACTGTAATTCCTCAGAAGTGGCTAAAACCTATACATGACTATTAGGAACAGGAGCAATTTAAGAAACCATCTCCCTGTCTTGCGTGCATTGCTTTGCAGATGCACGCCTGATTAAGAATGGCTGCTAATGTCCTGTTGATTGCGGTCTTATTATCATTGCCTGAAAATTAAGCAAAGGAGATGTATGGAAGAGCAGCTTCTCTGTTTTTAGTCCGTTCCGTCTTCCCATACCTATTCCTGATTAACTCAAGCATGCAGTGTTAACCAATGTGACTTCCCAGGGGAAGACCGGTAGTGGTTGTGCTTTGCGGGTTACTTGGAGAAGTATGGCAGGAGTTAGAAAAAGATTCCAACTATAAAAATTAAATCCCCATAACAACAATTGCAAGTAATACTGTCATGTAAGAAATGTAACATTACACTGCTTTGTCTGGTTTACATTTTTGTGATGCAGAAGGGTGATCTACACGATTATGAGTAGGTCTCGAAGCAGACCTGTCAACAGTTTGAATCATTCTCATGACCGCAACCATGACAATTGAAGCGTGCGTGTGTACTGCACGGCAAACGGGAAGAAGGCTTGCACAACTGTGACTCTTCCTGAAAGTAAGGCAAACTGATTTCTAATCAGTAAGGATGTCAAACTTAACACCTTATGGTGTTTCCCGCAGTTTTCATGCCAATTTCGCAACCACGAAAATCTGGTTGCGATAATACGCAAGTACCAATTTTTCTTTTATTACATACGTCAGTGCAGAAACCTGATCAATGCATATAGTTATGGTTTCCCTTTTTTTTTTTGTCTTGATGGGCGTGGTTGAAATGTGAATTTGTATTAGGAAGGCTGAAATATCTCCCTCTCTCCCACAAATCTAGGAGGAACTCCTGCCATGGGAAACTTTCTCAGAGCTCCAACAGGATATATTAAAATGGAACCACCTGCTGAGATTCGTTTGCCTACCTCTGCACCATTCATCTCTGCACAGACTCTTACCCATGGCATATCCCCTCAGAATGTGACTCCATGCATATCCCCTCAAACTCTAAGTCACTGCATGTCCGGTCAGACTGTAGCACATGGTTTATCCCCCAGTCTGGTGCCGCCACCTCGACGTCCTACTAAGCAGCACATTTGTACTACGTGTGGAAAGAACTTTTCTTCTGCTAGTGCTCTACAGATACATGAACGGACACATACAGGGGAAAAGCCATTTGGATGTACACTTTGTGGAAGAGCTTTTACCACTAAAGGAAACCTAAAGGTAAGTTTTAAGAGTGCATTTATGAGGAATCTTAAGATGATGCTTTGTAATATGAAGTTTGTTGTAACACCCACTTTGGCACAGCGGCAGCCTCTCGGCTTGAAATTTTAAAAGTACTTGATTGTCGGGTTTGTAAGTGAAATGTTAAGTCAGAGTGCTTTTGTATTGATTCTGTCGTGCTGTTCCACATAAAGAATACCCTGCTGTGATAGGCTTAAAGGTGTGTGCAGTATTTCATAACTGAGCTTCACCAATCACATTGTTACAGTAGTGTACCATGAAACAAGATGAAAACCTGCTTCTGATGGAGAGTTGGCTGGCAGAAGATTATCAGATGGCTTCCTAAACATAAATGCCCCTTGGTTTGCATTCATGCATTTCCACAGGTTAGTCCAACTGAGAACATGAAAAGTAAAATAATATTTTGTACTTCTGAGTAGTTCCCATTATCTTGTGTGGGAAGATGGCTGAAGTAACATGTCTAAAATCATCAGCCCATTTTCTTGTAACATGACAGTCATGCCTGAATGTTGCAGATGTTCTTCATGTTTCACTGTTGCAGTCATCACATTTAGGTTATCTGCCTGCAGGTAGCCCTCAGCCGGCCTGAATACCAGAGTCTTCTGATCACTTTATGACGTCCGGTTGTCAAGGGTATAAAGCATGCAGCCGACGTCATTACATTACATCAGTCTTTCTTGCCATGCCCGAAGCAGAAGCAGTTCGCAAGTGCCAGTCGGCCGACTCCTGAAATTTTCTTTTTCGAGTTTCAGACCTGAAGTCAAGATAAGCACCTCATTGGGTATCCTTTTTTTTTTGTTCTAACAGATGTCAGAAAAAATTAACAATTGTCTTGCCTGTGGAAAGCAAATACCCCATAGGGATTTTCATTCGTACTATGTCACCTGTTTAGGCCCAGACCACGACGTCCCTTGCTGTCCAACGCCTGAACTATTTGTCGTCGGGCTATTTTTGTAGCTAAATGCTTTCATTCTCTATTTCCGTACTCCAAAATGGCTTTGTTAAGCCATCCAATTACTGATGATCTGAAAAAAAAAAGTAAGGATAAAGAGGTCCAAAACTGCCGATGACTCTTCCCGTTAAAATAGTCGCCAGTCTGTTGGTACTCAGTGGGGTGCTTTCGCAGCCCCTGATACCTGCTACTACAGATTTGCAGGCCTCTACTGAGATCCATTCGGAGTCCGGTATGCCGCGAGATGCTTCGACTATGGAACCTATGGATGTCTCTACCTTGGATGGGTCCGGAGCCACTGTGCAGGCACCAGCTTCTGAGGGTGTATTCAGGCCTACCGATTTTCATATTGAACCGACTACTTCGTTTCAAGCTAAGAATACCGAATTCCTGAGGTCTAAAACTCACTACACCTAGAAAACTGATGACCAAACTGCATTCTCAGGCCCATATGCCTCAAAAACAAATGATAAGAATGGCTGAAGACCTTATTACCTTAATTAGGGGAGGCCAGCCTTCCTTAGACCTAGAAGTAATTTTCTTTGATTCTTCTGATCAGGAATCTGATCTCTGTTCCTTCTGACTACCAGGATTGACCCTTATCTACTTATGAGGATTCTGATGCAGAGGATTCCATTTCCCCTCCAGAAGATTTTTCTTTTGGTGAAACCTTACATACGCTTAGGGAACATTTCCGCTAGGAAAGCCAGTCCAAAGAGGCTTGAAATTTTTACTCCTGCCTCAACACAGGCCTCTAGCTTATCCCTCCTGTTCTGGAGGTTGTAGATGTTTTCTTGGAATCCAGCCTTGCCCAAGACACTTTGCCCCCAGCTCCCAGGAAACCTTACCGGTACTACAGAGTACCTGAATCTCAAATTCCTCTTCAAGAATCCTACTGCGGATCCAGAGACCATTTCCCAAGGACCAAAAGGCATTAAGGTTACTACTGCCAAAAATCCTACCCCTTCTGATAGGGACTCTAGAGCTTTAGACAGATTGGGTAAGAAGGTATACACTTCTGCTACTTTGGCCATTATGGCTTAAAAATTGCCAGTTTCATATGTTAAAGTATCAGCACCATATTATGGGGCTACTTGAACAGAAAATTATGTTGATTCCTGACTGTGCTGAACACAAAGATTTGCAAGAGGTAATGCATTCTGCTGAATAAGTTGGTGAACATACTTTGCAATGTGTTTTTGATGCTTTAGAAGCATCTTGCAGGGTGCAGGGCTGCTGTCACTGGGTCTGTACTTAAAAGGCATGCTTGGCTTAAGGAACAAAACTTGCCGGATCATGTTAAAGCTAGATTACTGGATGCATCCTTAAACCAAGACCGCCTTTTTGGAAACAAAGCAGAAGTCCTTTAAGGATGGAGGAAACGGCTAAATCTATGCAAACTGTTAACGATTTCTTACAAGTACAGCCCCCTAGATTCAGTAGACACTGGCCTTCAAAGAACTGGTCTTTTCCAGTCCCTTCCAGGCCTTCAGTCCAAACCCAGGAGCAGCAGACCACTAAGACTTCAGTCTCAGGCTATGCACAGATATAAGCAGTGGGGGGCTTCCACTTCCAAAGCAGGGAGTAGTAAGCCACCCCCTATGGAAAAACAGCACAATGACTTATCCTTAACTCTTCCAAGCTCTACTCAATTACTTGCTCCCTTAGGAGGAAAGCTCGCCCTGCATGCAAAAAACTTGAACTCATTACCCAGGACAAATGGGTTTTAAACGGTTTCCCTAGGATACAGATTCTACTTCACCCAATTCAGTGGGCGGAGGCCCAAAAAACAAGTGCTCTCTCTTTCTCTCCTCAGTATCAGGGCTTTTCAACCTGTCCCAGCAGAACAAAGGGGACAAGGTTTTTATTAAAGACTGTTCCTGGTTCCCAGAAAAGAAAACTCCTGGCATCCTATCCTGGACCTTTCTATTCTCGACACCTTTCTGGTGGTTCCAAAATTCAAAATGCTAACTCTTCAACAGCTTCTTCCTATGCTAACCAAGGATGCCTGGCAACCCTAGACTTAAACATTACCTGCACATCCCAATAAAGAAATCCTGCAGGCAATACGTACATTTCAGGGCGGGCCCCATGCACGATCAGTTCTCTGCACTTCCCTTTGGCATATCTACTGCACCCAGGGTATTCACAAAGTGCCTAGCTCCAGCCATTGCATTTTGCAGGCAGAGAAATTTTCAGATTTAGCCATACTTGGACAATTGCCTGATTCAGGCAGAAAGTCAGGACTTGCTATTACAACACCTGGCATTTGTAGAGAGACTGCTAACCTCACTGGGGTACACCATCAATGAGAAGAAATCCCACCTAATACCCTGCCAACAGATTGTATTCCTGGGAGCAAGCTTGAACACAACTTCCCAGATGGCATTCCTCACTCTGGAGAAGTAAGTTTGACAACTTACTTCAACCTACTGGCCACAAAAACTCCAGCTAATCTGCAAGGAAAATTCTGCAAGACCGGAGGTTCATGGCCTCTTAAAATTCTGTTAATTCCATATGCAAGACTGCATATGAGGAAACTTCAGTGGTATCTAAAAAGTCTATGGTGTCAACATTCTCAGGGACTGGAAACCATGATTCTTATCATTCCTTGTCTAAGGGCAGAGTTCCTTTGGTGGGCAGAGGCCTGCTACCACAACAAGGAACTCCCTTTCACTCTCCACCCTGCTGCCCAAACCCTAACAACAGAGGGGCTCATTGCAGGGCAGTGCATTCAGGGCAAATGGAACCCAAAACAGATGCACCTGCATATCGGTTAAAAAGAAATGTTAGCTGTACAGAGACCCTTTCGGAGTCCAGTTTGCCACAGAGCTTTCTTCGTCCAAGGATCCTGCAGTTGTCTCTACCTTGGATGGGTCCAGAGCCGCTGTGCAGGCACTGGCTTCTGCGGAAGTCCTTCACAACACCAAATCCAGACCTAAACTGACACCTTCTTTCACAGCTACCAGTCTTTCTAAAACAGAGATGTTCATCGTGCATACAGCTGCAGTCATTACAGATGGGTTATCCTGCCATCAGGCGGGTCCTCGGTCAGCCGAATTCCAAAGTCTAGGTCCACCGTCGGTTGTCGTCGCTTCTTCCCTGACGTCAGTGCGGCAGAGGTATAAAAGAGGCAGCCAATGTCGTCTTCAGTCTTACTTGCCGCGCGGTGCCCGAAGCAGAAGCAGTTCGCAAGTGCCGGTCGGCCAGCTCCTGAGATTTACGAAAATATTTCAGCCGAAGTTTTCTTGAAAGCTAAGTACCCCATTGGGGAAACTTTTCTTGCCTCAGACCGATGTCAGACAAAGTTAATAATTGCATTTCATGTGGGAAGCAAGTACCGCATAAGGATTTCCACTCTTTCTGTATACCTTGCTTAGGCCCAGACCACGACGTCTCGGCCTGCCGTTTTTGTGCTAAATTCAACAAGTGCACTATGAAGCGCCGGGTGGAGTTCGCCCTTCACTATTTTGGTAAAAGATTTAATTATACTATGTCGTCGGATACTCCGACTCCAACTGGAGTAAAAGACGCAAAGATAAGTCCTGACTAACCTTCTTCATTCCCCCCTACTCTACTTTAACTATATACTGTTCTTATTAGCTACACATATACTTACTTTTTTCTTGCCCTTTTGCTCTCCTCTTATGCTCTGACTCGCTCCTCTTTTTCTCTCCCCTGCCCTCTTTTCCATCTTCTTACTTCTTCTCCTTCTAGACTTTTGTTTCTCACTGTTCTCCTCTCTTGTATTTCTACATTAATCCCTTCTAAACTCTTGTTATACTTCTTTCTCTCTGACGGATTATTGAAACTAATTGCTAATCTTTAGCATTTTAATTGTGATGCTACCACTGACCTAGTATATTTTTGTGTGTGCCTTAGGTATTTGTTGTTCTTTTTACTAAATGTATATTCTTATTGTACTTAAATTTTTATTAATACGTCTCTTAGTATAGATTTGTGTGGAGCTTTTCTCCCCGGGCCTCTACTGAAAATGGACATATATCCAGCTAGACTAGCCCGGTTAACAAATGTAAAATAAATTAAATAAAAAATAAGGACCGACATACGAGGTCTGCACCGACTACTGACACCACGCTAAGGCCGACTACCGGTTCTCCGGTTCTCAGCGGGGCGCCTATGCAGCCCCTGAGTACCGATGACACAACATTACCGGTATCTTCAGTACCCGAGGTCGCAGGCTCCTTGGTCCCCATTCCTACTACAGATACCGACGCCACTCTTGGCGGGGAAACTCAGAGTTTAGACAGGCCTGCCATTTCTCAAGGTGTCTTCAGGCCTTCTTCCTTCTCTATTAAAGCTTTCACCAAATCTAAAGCAGTCATGAAAACCAAAAAACAGGAACCTCAGACCCCCCCCCCCCTCAAGGCCCCATGCCTAAAAAACATGCTCAAAATGGCTGAGGATTTGATTACTCTTATCAGGGGTTCTCAACCCCCCTCTGACAAAAGGCCCAGATTAGAGGAAGACTACCCTTCCTCAGATCAAGCCTCTATTACCTCTGAACATTCTGAGGACCAGGATTATGCCTATTCTCCTTTCGAAGACTCTGATGCAGAGGAGTCTATTCCCTCTGTCTCTCCCCCCCCCCCCCCGAGGACTACTCTTTTGGGGAAACCCTACATACATTGATGGAACACTTTCACTGGAAAGGCCAAGATTACTCGGATTCCAAGAAAAGGCTCAGGGATTTTCTTTTGCTCCCTCAGCATAGGCCCCTGGCTATCCCTCCTGTTTTAGAGATATTGGATGATGTGTACACACAAGCCAGCCTTAATCCAGATTCTTTGCCTCCAGCTCCTGTAAAACCAGACTGGTATTACCGGGTTCCTGATTCTCACCAGTTCCTATATAAAAGCCATACTGCTGACCCAGAAACTATTTCACAGGGTCCCAAGGGAATTAAGGCCTCTACTGCTAAAAACCCATTACCTTCAGAGAGAGATTCCAGAGCATTAGAAAGGTGGGGGAAAAAGGTGTACACCTTGGCCACTTTAACCATGAGGGCATTAAACTGTCAGTTCCGTATGTTAAAATATTAACAGTTTTTGTTATCTCAGTTGAAAAGCAAAATGACACAATCAGAACAACCAAATTTAAAAGAGTTGCAGGATTTGTTGCATGGTGCAGAGCAAGTTGGTAAACATACCTTGCAGTGTGGTTTTGATGCTTTAGAGGCCTCATGTAGAGCTGCTGTTACGGGGTCTGTTATACGTAGGCATGCTTGGCTCAAAGAGCAAGCCTTACCAGATCATGTCAAAGCTAAATTATTAGATGCACCTCTTCAAAAAGATGTATTGTTTGGTGTTAAAGCTGAGGAGGTACTAAAGAAAATGGAGGAAAAAGCGAAATCAATGCAAACGGTGAAAGATTTCCTGCAGGTACAACCTCCACGTTTCGGCAGAAACTGGCCTTCAAAAAATTGGTCCTTTCCAGCCACGGACAGACCTCAAAGGGGCAGATACAGACGCCCAAAGGGTAGAGGGCAACCTCAAGGATCTTTCAGAGCCAGACAGTGGCAAGCACCAACCCCAAGAGGTGGAGAAGATAGATCACAGTCCTTTAGAAAACAGACACAATGACTTCCCCCTTTACCTGCCAAGCAAAGCTTTAACGGTAGCACCTTTGGGCGGAAAACTGGCATTATTCTCAAAAAATTGGCATATTGTTACAAAAGACAAATGGATTCTGGACACTATAGACAGAGGCTACAGGTTCCACTTTCACACCCTTCCAAAAATGAGAGGCATGCCAAACCTGCCACAAAATCAAAGGGCAGAGGCACAAAAACAAATTTCAGCTCTCATGGACATGTAAGCGATTCAAGAGGTACCTGCAAAAGAACAAGGTCAAGGGTTTTATTCCAGACTATTCCTGGTACCAAGGAAAGACAAAGATTGGAGACCTATCTTAGACCCATCCATCCTAAACACATATTTACAGATACCAAAATTCAAGATGCTCACATTACAGCAGCTTATTCCCATGCTGGGCAAGGAGTCTTGGCTGGTAACATTGGACCTCAAGGAGGCATACCTGCATGTCCCTATCAGACAAGATTGCAGAAGATACCTCAGATTTCTTGCAGGTTCAACCCATTATCAATTCTCTGCATGGCCCTTTGGCTTATCTACTGCGCCCATAGTGTTTACGAAATGCCTGGCATCAGTAATCGCCTTCTGCAGACTACAAGGAATACAAATCTACCCATATCTGGATGACTGCCTGATCCAAGCGGACAGCAAGGACATACTTCTGAAACACCTGGTGTTTGTAATAAAACTGTTACTTTCTGGGATACACAGTCAACAAAAAGAAATCAAAACTAATACACTCTCAACAAATTTTCCTGGATGCCAGCTTGAATACAACCACCCAGATGGCCTACCTCACGCCAGAAAAACAAGGGCAACTGTCTCAATACTTCAGAAAAATGGCAACCTTCACCAGGCTGACTGCAAGGAAAGTCCTGCAGGCTCTGGGATTCATGGCATCTTGCATCCTACTAATCCCATGTGCAAAGCTGCATATGAGGAAACTTCAATGGTACCTAAAAAACTTATGGTCTCAACACAGCCACAGCTTGGAAACTCATTCCATGCCTTCAAAAGGAATTTCTGTGGTGGGCTCAAGCATGCCAAAGAAACGTAGGTCTCCCTTTTTGTGTACCTCAAGCAACTCAAATCATCACAACAGACGCCTCAGACTACGCCTGGGGGGCATACATGACAGATCAGTGCATTCAGGGAAAATGGTCCCAAAAAGAGAAGCACCTTCACATCAACCAAAAGGAAATGCTAGCCGTGCAAAATGCTATTATGACCTTCAAAGATCTACTACATCCAGGCCAGCTATTGATAAGGACAGACAACACCACAGTGATGTGGTACATAAACAGGGGGGAACTCATTCATACCCCCTGTGCAGGCAAGCCATGACCCTATGGAACACAGCACTGGAATTGCAAATTCAACTACAGGCACAATTCCTGCAAGGGAAGGAAAACACACTGACAGACAGCCTAAGCAGAAATATGACAGATCCACACGAATGAAAGTTGCATCCTCAAGTTTTCACAAATAACTCTGGCATGGGGACAGCCAGACATAGATCTCTTTGCTACCCACAGAAATTACCAGTTGAAAAAATTTTGTTCAAGGACCTATCATCCAGAGGCCTGGAAAGTGGGCGCACTTTCAATTGGACAACGTTGACAGTCTATGCCTTTCTGCCTCTGCTGCCCAAAGTTCTATTAAAAGCCACAGCAGAGAGGCCGAAAATGATTCTCATTGCTCCAGACTGGCCAAGACCACACTGGTATCCGCTCCTGAAGAGCCTGACACATTCCCCACCATGGATCCTACCTCTAGTCCCTCTTCTGTTGTCCCAGTACAACTACAAGACTCTTCACAGCCAGCTGAAAACCCTAAATCTAGCTGCATGGAGAATTCCTTGATTTCCCAACAGACCCTCCTCTCCAAGGAGGTGCAGGATGTCATCTTGGAGGCCAGAAGACCTTCTACTAGAAAAGCCTACTCCGCCAAATGGAAACTTTGCCTGGAATCAAGAAAAGGGCCAGAATCCTTGGGTAATAAATTTACCTCAAATTTTACAGTACCTAGCTGAGATGTTAAACAGTGGACTTTCCTTCTCCTCCATTAAAATCCATGCTTCAGCCATTTCTGCACAATACAACACAGATCCTCCTTTTATTCTCTCATCCTCTCATAGGACAGTTCCTCAGAGGGGCAAAGAATATAAAACCCCCAAGGAAACCCCCAGTCCCTGTTTGGGACCTCAACTTCGTATTGGAAAAGCTGACCCTTCCTCCCTTCGAGCCAGCTTCTTCAACAGAACTACAATACTTGTCATGGAAAACAGCCTTCCTTCTGGCTATCACCTCTGCACGCAGGGTTTCGGAGCTACAGGCCCTCATGGCTGTGCAACCTTTCATCATTTTCCATCAGGACAGAGTTTCCTTACGAAGCAACCCTACCTTCATGCCAAAGGTAGTATCCAGTGTAGCTTTGAATCAGACTATCCACTTACCTACCTTTTATCCTAATCCACAAAACAAAGGGGAAAGACTACTACATTCCTTAGACATTCACAGACAACTTCGTTATTATTTGGACAGGACAAAGCCATTCAGGAAATCCGAGCGACTATGCTACAGGTGCTCAAGGAAAGGCCATTTCCAAACAGACAATCTCAAAATGGATAGCCCACTGCATACGCTTTTGTTACTCGTTTCATGGAAAAACTGTGCCTACAAGCATCAGATCCCACTCCACCAGGGCCACAGCTACCTCTGCAGCTTTCCTCAGGGGGGTTCCTACCAAGGACATTTTGGAAGCAGCCACTTGGAGTTCAGTGCACACTTTCTCCAAGCACTATTACCTTCCACATCTAGAGCGGGATTTGCCACAGCAGTCTTGCAGGGCATCCTTGCTCCTCCTAGTTCCACTTAGTGCCTGCCACCCCTACTTAGCTTTGGGATTCTTCCCATCTGTAATGACTGCAACTGTATGCACGATGAACATAGTACAGTTTTGTACCTACCATAAATGTAGATGTTAGAGTGCTCATACAGCTGCAGTCCAGGTTACCCCCCCTCTGTCCCCTTTTAGGACAGGCCTCCTGTCAAACACCTTCTCATACAACCTATTTGGGGTATTTGTATTTGCTTGCAACTACTGCTTTTTGATTATTCTATATTGCATGATTACATAAATTTATGTTTTGCCTTCCTTCTGGGGGCACCTGACATCTGGGGCAAGAAAAACTGAAGAAGATGGCGTTGGCTGCCTCTTTTTTTATACCCCTGCCGCAGTGACGTTGGGGAAGAAGCAACGACAACAAACGCCTGACCTAGGCTTTGGAATTCGGCCGACCGAGGACCCGCCTGACTGCAGGATAACCCATCTGTAATGACTGCAGCTGTATGAGCACTTGAACATCTGCATTTATGGCAAGTACAAAACTGTACTTTCCTTGGGCCCAAGGGTCGAACCACCCCAAGAAACCACAGATGTTCTTCATGTTTCACTGTTGCAGTTATTACATTTGGGTAATCCTGCTGGCAGGTTGCCCTCAGTTGGCTTGAATTCCAAAGTCATGGGTCCTGCGTCAGCTGCTGTCTCCCCTTCCCTGACGTCTGGTCATCAGGGGTATAAAAGAAGCAGACGACATTTTCTTCAGTCTTTCTTTCCGCGCGGTGCCCGAAGCAGAAGCAGTTCTCAAGTGCCGATCGGCCGATTCCTGAGATTTTCGTGTTCGAATTTCAGATCCGAAGTCTTAAAGCCAAGTATCCCGTTGGGGAAACTTTTTTTTTTTTCTTGCTCCAGACCGATGTCAGAAAAAGTTATTTCTTGTGGAAAGCAAATACCTCATAAGGACTTTCATTCGTACTATATTCCTTGCCTAGGCCCTGACCATAATGTTTCAGGTTGTCTGTTTTGTGCTAGATTTAACCAACGCACTATTAAGAGTCTGTATGATTTTGCATTAAACTACTTTGGACGCAGTTTTAATTATCCAGAAAGGATAGCCATCCGACTACCAGAGTTCACAAAAAACGCAAAGAAAAAGATAGACAGCCAAGGCCCAAAACCGACAACTAAGCTTCTCCTAAGCCAGTCGCCGGTTCTCAGTGAGGTGCTTTCGCAGCCCCTGACTCTCGCTACTTTAGAGTCGCAGGCCGCTACCGACTCCCACGTGGAGTCTATGCCGCTGGAAACTCAAGGTATTGGAGCCTCGGGCAGTATTCCTTCAGATGGGTCCGGAGCCGCTGAGCAGGCACTGGCTTCTGAGGGTGTATTCAGAACTAAACATCTGTACATTAAACCGGCTTCAGCTTCAAAGGCAAAGACTAAAGCACCTTCAAAGACAAAGAAACAAAACTCAAGAGCCACGTGGACAGGCCTCCATGCCCAAAAAACAGATGCTCAAAATGGCCGAAGACTTGATTACCTTGATCATGGGTTCCCATCCCCCTCCTGATAAAGAGGCCTAGGCAAGAGACAGATTATGAATCTTCAGATCAGGTTTCTATTTCTTCTCATTCCTCTTCTGACCAGGAATATTCTCTTCCCCCCTATGAGGATTCTGTTTCTGAAGAATCTATTCCTTCAGCTTCTCCTCCTGAGGACTGTTCTTTTGGGGGAAACCTAACATACCATGAGGGAGCATTTCCGCTGGGAGAGCCAAGATTTTTCAGAATCTAAGAGGCTCCGGGACTTCTTTTACTACCTCAACACAGACCTCTAGCCATTCCACCTGTGTTGGACATTGTAGATGTGTTTTCAGAGTCTAGTCTGACCCCTGACCCCTTACCTCCAGCTCCTGTTAAGCCTGACCGATATTACAGGGTTCCTGACTCTCTCAAATTCTTTTTCAAAAACCCTGCTGCAGACCCAGAAACTATTTCACAGAGTCCTAAAGGGGTTAAGGCTTCTGCTGCAGAAAACCCTACCCCCTTTGACAGAGAATCAAGGGCACTGGATAGATGGGGGGGGGGAGGTTTACATATCTGCTACCTTGGCTATAAGGGCCTTAAACTGTCAGTTTCATATGCTTAAATATCAGCAACATGTCATGGCATTGTTTAAACAGAAAATGTTATTAAACTCTGAATGTGCAGAAAACAAGGAAATGCAGGATTTATTAAGTTGGAAAACGTACTTTGCAATGTGGTTTTGATTCTCTGGAGGCCTCCTGCAGGGCCGCAGTTGCGGATTCTGTAATTAGGAGGCTTGGTTAAAGGAACAAAATCTGCCTGATCATGTCAAAGTTAAATTATTAGATGCACCTTTACAGCATGATACTTTGTCCTCCATTTTCTTTAACATCTCTTCTGCCTTAACACCAAACAAAGCTAAATCTATGCAAACTGTCAAAGAATTTTTACAAGTACAGCCACCTAGGTTTAGTAGACACTGGCCTACAAAGAATTGGTCCTTTCCTGTGTCAGACAAAGAATTGGTCCTTTCCTGTGTCAGACAGACTTCAAAGGGGCAGATGCAGACGCCCTAGAGGCAGATCCCAGGCACAAGATTCATACAGGTCAAAGCAATGGGGTGCTTCTACCTCCAAAAGTGGAGAAGACAGATCACAGCCTTACAAGATACCATCCCAATGACTACCCCCTGCCTGCATCAAGCACTTATTTCCTGGTGGCACCCTTAGGGGGAAAATTTAGCACTTTTTTCTCAAAATTGGCACATTATAACACAGGACAAGTGGGTTCTAAATATCTTGTCACAAGGCTACAGGTTCCATTTCCATACGCTGCCAAAGGCAAACGGCTGGCCAGATCTGCCAAAAAATCAATGGGCAGAGGCGCAAAACCAGTCTCGTCCCTCATGGACATGAGGGCCATTCAACAAGTGCCAGAGCAAGAGCGGGGACAAGGATTTTGCTCAAGACTGTTCTTGGTATCCAGAAAGGACAATGCTTGGAGGCCAATACTGGACCTATCGGTTCTGAACACATTCCTGGAAATACCAAAATTCAAAATGTTGACTTTGCAGCAGCTTCTGCCCATGCTGGGCAAGAACGCTTAGCTTGTAACTTTAGACCTAAAAGAGGCATACCTGCATGTCCCAATCAGACAAATATGCAGAAGATACCTTAGATTCAAGGCTGGCTCATTGCTTTACCAATTCTCTGCACTGCCCTTTGGCTTTGCGCCCAGGGTCTTTACAAAGTGCCTGGCACCAGTAATTGCATTCTGCAGACAGACGAATACAAGGACATCCTTCTACAGCATGTAACGTTTGTGAAAAAACGTCTAACATGCCTAGGGTACACAGTCAACAAAAAGAAATCAAAGCTAGTACCCCTCTCAAGAGAGAATATTCCTGGGTGCAAGCTTAAATACAACTGCCCAGATGGCTTATCTCAAGCCAGACAAAGGCAACGGACTACCTATTTCAAAATGTTAGCAACAAAGGCCCAGTTATGTGCAAGAAAAATTCTGCAGGCTTTGGGCTTCATGGCATCCTGCATCTTACTAATTTCATATGCAAGACTGCATATGAGGAAACTTCAATGGTACCTAAAGTGTTTGGACTCAACATTGCCACAGTCTGGAAACTGTAATTACTCTCATTCCCTGCCTGCAACAGGAGTTTCGATGGTGGGCAAAGGCTTGTCACCAAAACAAGGGACAGCCATTCACATAACCCCCAGCCAGACAGACACTAACAACGGATGCATCCGATTATGCCTGGGGGGCCCACATGGCAGGAAGATTCATTCAGGGCACATGGACCTCAAACCAAATGCAAATACATATTGATCAAAAAGAGATAGCTGTTCAAAATTCCCTGACAGCCTTCAAGGACCTACTTCATCCAGGACAACTACTGATAAAGACAGACAACACCACGGTCATGTGGTATATAAACAAGCAGGGGGGCACACATTCTTGCCCCCCTTTGCAGACTAGCCATGACTTTATGGGACACAGCATTGACTTACCAAGTACATCTGCAGGCACAATTCCTGCCAGGAAGGAAAAATACTCTTGCAGACGAACTAAGCAGAAACCTCATGGATCCCCACGAGTGGCAGCTGGATCCACAAGTCTTCAGCTTGATAACAAGGAAATGGCGATGCCCAGACATCTGTTTGCCTCCCCTCACAATTGCCAACTAAAAAGATTCTGCACAAGGATTTATCACAGACAAGCATGGAAAGTGCCTCCCCTCACAATTACCAACTAAAGTTTCTGCACAAGGATTTATCACAGGCAAGCATGGAAAGTGAACGCCCTATCCTTCAGCTGGAAAAACCTATCTGTATATGCCTTTCCCCCTCTGCCTCTCCTCCCCAAGGTACTCCTAAAGGTCAGACAGGAGAAGCCAAACATGATGCTGATTGCTCCAGACTGGCCCCACCAGCACTGGTACCGAATATTAGGGAGCTTGTCTCAATGCCCAGTTTGGACCTTACCTCAAGTACCTAGTCTACTGTCCCAGCAAAACAATCGGATCCTGCATAGCCAACTCAGGACTTTAAACCTGGCAGCATGACTGTTAATGTAGTCCTACAAAACGCACCTCTCAGCAAAGCTGTGATGGATGTCATTTTGGAAGCCAGAAGGTCTAGTACTAGAAAATCTTATGCTAGAAAATGGAAGAGATTCTGTGCTTGGAATCGGGCACAAGGAACAGATACAGCTGTGCCAAATATTCCTCAGATTTTACAATACTTAACTGAGATGCTGGACAAAGGCCTGTCTTTCTCATCTATTAAAATTCATGCCTCTGCCATTTCGGTTCATTACAATGCAGAGCTACCAATCTTTTCTCATCCATTATTAAAACAGTACCTCATAGGAGCCAAAAATTTAAGGCCTCCAAGGAGATCACCAGTGCCTGCATGGAACCTCAACTATGTCTTGGAAAAACTCACCCTGCCTCCTTTTGAGCCAGCTGCTACTGCTGATAATAAAGTTTTTATCTTGGAAAACTGCTCTGCTCCTAGCAATAACTTCTGCAAGACGAGTTTCAGAGCTACAGGCACTCATGGCTGTGGAACCTTTTTTATCATTTTTTTTTTTATCCGGACAAGGTCTCCCTGAGGACAAACCCAACATTTATGCCTAAAGTGGTGTCTAGTGTGGCTCTTAACCAAAACGTTCATCTGCCAACTTTTTATCCAAATCCACAGAACAAGGGGGAAAGAATTCTGCATTCTTTGGACGTGCACAGACAGCTTAGATTCTACTTGGACAGAACCAAAGATTTTAGAAAAGAGACAGCCTTTCCTTGTGATCCTGCAACATATGCCACTAGTAATTGCTATCTCAAAGCAGACTATCAAAAGTAGATAGGCCACTGCATTCATTTCTGCAACTTGTACCATTGCAAGCCAGTGCAGAGCTGCAGCCACTTCAGCAGTCTTTCTCAGGGGAGTACCAACCAAGGACATTTTAGAGGCAGCTACTTGGAGTTCAGTGCACACTTTTACAAAGCACTGTCATCTGCCACTCTACTCTAAATCCAGGGCAGGCTTTGCCACTGCAGTTCTGCAGGGTCTCATAGCCGCTCCTAATGCTGTTTGAAACACGAACATAGTACAGTTGTGTAGATTTGCCATAAATGTAGATGTTCGAGTGTATTCCCTGTTGCTATCCAGGATGTTCTTCATCTCACATTGCTGCAGTCCTTACACTTGGGTAGTCCGCTGTCCTCGGTCGGCCCGAATATCAAAGTATAAGGCTGACGTCGGTCAAGGCGCATTTGACTGACATCAGGACGTCAGGGTACAAATGCGCATGACCGACGTCATATCCCCAGTCTTTTTTGCCGCATGGTCCGATGCAGAAGCAGTATTGCAAGTGCCGGTTGGCGTTCTGAAATTTTTCGTTTTCGGAGTTTCAGACTGAGTCAAAGTTGGCTAAGTACCCCGTTGGGGAATATTTTAGTTTTTCTTGCCTCAGTGGTTTACCGGATGTCAGAAAAAGTGAATAATTGTATTTCTTGTGGGAAACAGATACCGCATAGAGACTATCATACTTTGTGTATTCCTTGTTTAGGGCCTGAGCACGACGTTGTTGGGTGTCGCTTTGTGCTAGATTTAATAAGCGAACTATCAAGAGGAGATTAGATTGTGCCACGTTAGTCTTCGGGAAGCGGTGTAATTATAAAATGCCGCGGGATGCTCCGCGCCGCTTCTTCAAGAAGCGCAAGGACAAAGCAGTGAAGCCTAGGCTAGAAGAACCGTCCGGACGCCGGTTCTTTAGAGGTGTCGGTGGAGCCGGTGGTTCCACCGGAGGTTTCTTTGGGATCCCAGGGAGAGACCTTGTTATTGCAGGATGTGGCCTCTCAGGAGGCAGGCCAGGGTGATGGGGCTTCTCAGGTTACTATACTCCCCTCCCTGCCTAGGGTGGTTAGGCCCTCTCCTTATGTTTCCAAGGCTTCTCCTAGAGGCAGGCCAGGTTTAGCTTCAGTTGGTGTCACCCCTAGTTCTTCTGGAACTGTGCCCAAGAAGCATATGCTTAAAATGGCAGAAGATTTGATTACTCTGATTAGGGGTTCTTTGCCCCCTCCTGATAAGAGACCTAGGGTGGAACCTGAGCTAGGGAGTTTTGAGCAGGCTTCGGATGTTTCAGAGTCTTCGGCTGAAGACTTGCAGGAGTACTCTCCTTATTCTGATTCTGATGTGGATGATTCTACTCCTTCTGCTTCTCCTCCTGAGGATTTTTCTTTTTCAGAAACTCTTCATTCCATGAGGGAGCATTTTAAGTGGGAAGGTCAGGACTTCTCTGATTCCAGGAAAAGGCTTAGGGAATTTTTGTTTTTACCCCAGCATAGGCCTTTGGCTATACCTCCTGTTTTGGATGGTAGTGGAAGATGTTTTTACAGAGGCTTCTCTTAATCCTGATTCTCTGCCTCCTGCTCCTGTTAAACCGGATAGGTATTACAGGGTGCCTGAAGCTCATAAGTATCTTTTTAGAGTCCTAGGGCGGACCCAGAAACTGTTAGCCAGGGGCCTAAAGGTGTTAAGGCTTCTGTTGTCAAAAATCCGGTTCCTACAGATAAAGAAGCCAGGGCCTTGGATAGATGGGGAAAGAAAGTTTATACTTCTTCCACTCTAGCTATGAGGGCTTTGAATTGCCAGTTTCACATGTTAAAATACCAAAACTATCTCCTTTCACAGTTGAAGTCTAAGGTTGATGCTCTGGCGGAAGGTATTGATTGTAAAGAGTTACAAGATTTAGTACATGTTTCTGAACAGGTGGGTAAGCATTCTTTGCAATGTGGTTTTGATGCTGTACAGGCCTCGTCTAGGGTGGCTGCCACTGGGTCAGTTCTTCGCAGGCACGCCTGGCTGAGGGATCAAAATTTATCTGACCATGTTAAAACAAGGATTTTAGATGCTCCTTTACAATCTGATGTGTTGTTTGGTTCTCCTGTTGAGGCAGTTTTAAAGAAAATGGAAGACAAGGCTAAGTCTATGCAGACTGTTAAAGATTTTTTGCAGGTTCAGCCTCCAAAGTTTAGTAGAAATTGGCCTGCTAAAGGGTGGACGTATCCTTCTTATGATTCCCAGTCTAGGGGTAGATCTAGAACGTGGTAGGGGCAGAGCTCAGGGCTCTTTCAGGCCTAGAACAGGGAGTTCTCCTGCACAGTCTTCAGGTGAGGGCAGGGGTCAGTCCTTTCGTAAACAGACCCAATGACCTACCTTTTCGGCTGCCAGAGCCTTCTCGTCTGGCAGCACCTTTGGGAGGAAGGTTGGCACTTTTCAAAGAAAATTGGAGTTTAATTACCCAAGACAGATGGGTATTGGATATCATACACCAAGGTTACAGGTTTTATTTCCATACCTTGCCTCCTTTCAGAGGCATGCCAGACGTTCCTCCTCAACAAAGAATAGAGGCTCACAAGCAAATTTCTCTGTTACTTCAACTAGGGGCCATACAGCCGGTCCCTATGCCAGAAGTGGGCCTAGGATTTTATTCTCGCCTGTTCCTAGTACCAAAGAAGGGGAACACGTGGAGACCAATTTTGGATTTATCTATCCTCAACACTTATCTGGACATTCCCAAGTTCAAAATGTTGACGTTACAACAGCTTTTACCTCTGCTGGGCAAAGATCATTGGATGGTAACTTTGGATCTCAAGGAGGCTTACCTTCATGTTCCTATCAGACTAAGTTGCAGGAAGTATCTGCGTTTTCGAGCTAGGAATTCTCACTATCAGTTCTCTGCATTGCCCTTTGGCTTATCTACTGCGCCCAGAGTATTCACGAAAGTTCTGGCTCCAGTGATAGCTTTCTTCAGGCTAAAAGGAATACAGATCTATCCTTATTTGGACGACTGCCTGATTCTGGCTCAAGGAAGGGAAGAGCTTCTTCATCATTTGGAATATGTGATAGCAGTGCTAAGATGCCTGGGGTATTCTGTGAACGAAATAAAGTCCAGTCTAGTACCCTCTCAGGACATGTGCTTTCTGGGTGTAAGACTGAATACAGCATTCCAGATGGCCTTTTTAACCCCGGACAAGCAAAAGAGTCTTTCCCTTTACTTCCATCAACTATCTCATCAGTCCGGGCTGACTGCAAGGACAGTCCTTCAAGCCTTAGGGTTCATGGCATCTTGTATTCTGGTGCTTCCCAATGCCAAACTGCATATGAGGAAGCTGCAATGGTATCTCAAAAATGTATGGACACAGCACTGCCAGGATCTGGACACTGTCATTCAAATAATACCTTGCATTCAAAAGGAATTTTTGTGGTGGGCTCAGGAATGTCACCTAAACAAGGGACTCTCTGTGACCTGGCCAGAGGCGAGTCAGATTTTAACGACAGATGCCTCAGACAAAGCTTGGGGAGCTCATCTAAATGGAAAGTGGATACAAGACAAGTGGCCTGCCAGACTACAACATCTACATATCAACCTGAAGGAGATGTTAGCAGTCCAGTTTGCATTAATAGCTTTCAAGGATTTACTTCTTCCAGGGCAGGTGTTGATTCTAACAGACAACACAACTGTCATGTGGTACATCAACAAGCAAGGGGAACGCATTCTTATCCTCTATGCAGGCAAGCAATGATTTTGTGGGAGACTGCTCTCAGTTTACAGCTCAATCTTCAGGCAAGGTTTCTGCCAGGAGCACAGAACTCCTTAGCAGATGTGTTGAGCAGACGAATTATGGATCCCCACGAGTGGAAATTGGATCCTCATGTATTTCAGAAATTGACAGTGTCATGGGGAACTCCAGACATAGATCTGTTCACTTCTCCACTAAACCATCAGCTGCCAAAGTTTTGCACAAAAAGGTTTCATCCCACAGCTTGGAAAGTGGATGCTCTTTCTTTCAATTGGAGCAATCTTCATGTGTATGCCTTTCCACCTCTGCCTCTCCTCCCAAAGGTACTTCTAAAGGTCAGACAGGACAAGCCAAGGATGATTTTAATAGCTCCAGATTGGCCTCGACAGCACTGGTACCCATTACTGAGAAGTCTGGTACGGAAGCCTCCATGGCCTTTGCCTTCGATTCCACACCTGTTGTCACAGGAGGACAGCCATTTGCTCAATGTCAAACTTCACTCTCTTCACCTAACAGCCTGGCATATTCTGTTTTGAACCATAGAGGGTCTCAACTTCCACAACAAGTTTTGAATGTGATTTTGGAAGCTAGAAGGCCTAGTACAAGGAAAGTGTACGCAGATAAATGGAAGAGATTTTTATTTTGGAGTGCAGCAAAGGATTTTGATGTTTCTGAGCCTAATTTAAGTGTGGCTCTTCAATATCTTACTGAGTTACTGGACAAAGGTTTGTCCTTCTCTTCTATTAAGGTTCATGCTGCAGCAATTTCAGCTCACTATGAATGTGACCCTCCATTGTTTTCTCATCCTTTGTTCAAGCAATTTCTTAGAGGGGCAAAGAATATAAGACCCCACGAGAGCTCCTACTCCTGCTTGGGATCTCAATTTTGTGTTGGAGAAACTCACTCTACAACCTTTTGAGCCTGCAGCTACTTCTGAGTTGAAATATTTATCATGGAAGACTGCCTTTTTGTTGGCCATTACCTCTGCAAGAAGGGTTTCTGAATTACAGGCCCTTATAGCGGTTGAGCCTTTCTTGATTTTCCATAAGGATAGGGTATCTTTAGTACTAATCCTTCCTTTATGCCTAAGGTGGTTTCTAGTGTGGCTTTAAACCAAACTATTCATTTGCCTACTTTTTATGCAAATCCCCAAAATAAAGGGGAAAAGATTTTGCACACTTTAGATGTACACAGGCAGTTGCGATATTATTTGGACAGAACTAAAGGGTTCAGGCAGTCTCAGCAGTTGTTTGTTTCTTTTGCTTTGAGTTCTCAGGGCAAGCCTGTGTCAAAACAAACTATTTCTAAGTGGATTGGGTTTTGCATTGCTTTCTGTTATTCCCATCATGGCAAGGAGATTCCAGCTGGGATTAGGCCTCATTCCACTAGGGCTACTGCCACTTGACAGCCTTTTGAGGGGAGTGGCAACCAAGGATATTTTGGAGGCAGCTACTTGGAGTTCAGTGCATACTTTCTCTAGGCATTATCACCTGCCACTTTACTCTAAATCCAGGGCTGGTTTTGCCACTGCTGTTTTGCAGGGCATTTTGGCAGCTCCTGCTTCCTTGTAGTTTGGCCATCCTCCCTTACCTCTGCTTTGGGATTCTACCCAAGTGTAAGGACTGCAGCAATGTGAGATGAAGAACATAGTACAGTTTTGTACCTACCATAAATGTAGATGTTCGAAGATCCACATTGCTGCAGTCCAATTTACCCTCCCTCCTTCCCCTCTGTAGTTAGAGGTGGTTGTGTGGGTTGGATTGTAAATATTGTGTATATTGTATATATTGTACATATAATTAGTGCAAGGGTGGTTGGTTGTTTGCTGTCTTTTGGTTTTGACCTTTATTTTTAGGGTCTTCTGACATCTGGGGCAAGAAAAGACTGAGGATATGACGTCGGTCATGCGCATTTGTACCCTGACGTCCTGATGTCAGTCAAATGCGCCTTGACCGACGTCAGCCTTATACTTTGATATTCGGGCCGACCGAGGACAGCGGACTACCCAAGTGTAAGGACTGCAGCAATGTGGATCTTCGAACATCTACATTTATGGTAGGTACAAAACTGTACTTTACCCACCCACCATCCCCCTTTTTCTTCTCTGATTGGTATATTTGCTTGTAGATGAAGGTAAAGTTTTTGTATATTGGTGCATGTAATTTTATCTATAGATATAAATTTTGACTACCCTTTTAGGGGGCACCTGACATCTGGGGCAAGAAAAACCAAAGAAAATGGCGTCTGCTGCTTCTTTTATACCCCTGACGTCAGGGAAGAGGCGACAGCAGTTGACCCAGGACCCAAGACTTTGGAATTCAGGCTGACTGAGGGCAACCTGCCAGCAGGATTACCCAAATGTAATGACTGCAGCAGTGAATACACTCTAACATCTACATTTATGGTAAGTGTACACAACTGTACTTTCTGTCTCTTGTACGTCCGGCAGAATTTTTTTTTCCCACCCGGTTACTGTAGTGTTCTGTCTTTCTAGTTGCCTTCCCCCTATGTTAATGTGATCATATATCTCATTTCTCTGTTTTTACTGGCTTGTGTGAGTAAGCAAAACATTTTGTGAAATCACTCCCCTTTAACTATTTAAATTTATTGACCGTCCTACTGTATTTCATAGTACCAGAATACAAAATTAACCACCCTCTTTCAGTATATTTTGCTGTTTTAAAAATAGTGACTCTCCACTAAAACTAACTTTAGACAGGTAAAAATACTTTCATGTGTAACTCCTGTAGTGCACACTGCAGTGTATAGGATAAATCTTTTTTCATACTACCTTTAAGCATCCTGTGACTAGCACTTGCTTTAAAAACCTGCTGGAAAGCACTAGAAAGTCTTAAACTGATGCAAGCACTCAACTCTCCTTGTTAATAGGGAGAAATTAATTGTAGGCACTAAACAGCCTATAATTGCAAAGTACCTTGCTAAGTTAAGGGAAAACGGCACTTGTACTTTTACAAAAAAACAAAGCACCAAACCAGGCATGTCCAAGGGTCAGCTTCCGGAGATTTCTCCTGTCCACCTGGTGAATCTGGGAATACTGGGGCAATGCAGCAATTGCCTTGTGTACACAGACAACCCTCTCTTCCTACCACCCAACACTGCAACCTGTGAGAGATGCACTTGTATAACCAAACTGGAAGCAAACCTCTCTCCACCCAAGATTGTGCTAGACAGTCAAGAGGAGAAGGTGAACACCTGCACTACACCTCAAGCAACACATAACCCTTCTAAACCCACACCAGCAACACCCACACACAGCACTAAACCCACATATGTGGAGGCCCTTAACAGTAACCTGCCCACGCAACAAGGACCTCTGAAGATGAAACACAAACCCCAATCACAACCAAAGTGTCAGAGCTCACAACACCAGTGTGCCACTCAACAGCCTCTAAGAAATGACAATGTACCCAACACTTTAGGTGACTATTGTTGGGCACACTGATGTCCCACTCACCAGACTGAACAAGGAGAAAATTAGTCAGCTGCCTGTCTGGTGCCAGGATCTGCCACATAACTCCTGCTCTCAAGTCACTCCACAACAAGTACAAATATGACACTTGTCATTGTCCATGTTGGAGTGAATGACTTGAGATGTACCTCCCTGGACTACATGAAGAGACGTGGAAGAGCTCTCAGATCATGTGACCTAGGTAGGTGTGACCCTAGCCCTGAGTAGCATCCTGCCTTCGCACAGAATGATACCACAGTATAAGGACAAAATGATTGACTTCAGCAATTGGCTAAGCTTCTGGTGCGATTCAAAAGGGGATCCAGTATCTGTCTGCCTGGGACAACATTGACAGACCACAGTGCTTTGCCAGAGATGGTCTGCACCTGTCGCCACTGGGATTCAGGTTACTGGCTAAGGCTCTTGTCACCTCTATAGTGCCTTTTTTAGGCAAAGTTCAATACAAAACCACCACCATAACTGGTATAAGCATGTAAAATCTGAAGATGTTAATCGTGTTACCCTGCTGCAGTCATCACACTTGGGTTATCCTGTCGTCAGGCAGTCCCGCAGTCGGCCTGAATTCCAAAGTCTTGGTCCGGCGTCGGTTGCTGTCGCTTCTTTCCTGACGTCAGTGCGCCATGGGGTATACAAGAGGCATCCAACGCCATTTTCTTCAGTTTTTCTTGCCCCAGATGTCAGGTGCCCCCCCCCCCCCAAAAGATGGTCAGTAGATAGTACCAATAATAAAAGCTTAGCACAAACAAAACATCCCTCCAGCTATAAGCAAATACACCACAAAGGTTGTATCAGATTTTAAGGTATTGAAAGGTTTTAGTTAGGTCAGATGGGATGGAGGGAGGGTAACTTTGACTGCAGCAGGGTATACACTCTAACATCTACATTTATGGTAGGTACAAAACTGTACTATGTTCATCGTGTTATGCAGTCATCACACTTTGGTAGAATCCCAAAGCTAAGGACAGGAGGTGGGAGTCAAACAGGGTTGGAGGAGGCTAGAAGGCCCTGCAAAACTGCAGTGGCGAAGCCAGCTCTAGTCTTGGAGTTCAGTACACACCTTCACCAAACACCATCACTTACCACTTTACTCTTAAGTTGCAGCTTCCAGAATATCCTTAGTTGGCACCCCCTGAGGAAGGCTGTAGATGTAGCTGCTGCCCTGGTGGAGTGGAGCCTTATGCTAGCAGGAACTGGTTTTCCATGATGGGTGTAGCAAAAACGTATGCAGTGTCCTATCCATTTAGAAATGGTCTATTTTGAGATGGCCCTTCCTTGTGATGTTGTAGCACAGGATACAAAAAGTTGGTCCACCCCCACACCCCCAGTAAGGAAGCCTCTATACAAAAAATTCTCCAAAGCCAACTTCATGCTACTCAAGTCATAAGTGACGCACCTCATGACACCCATGCAGACTGAATCCTACACTAAGGCACTGCACGAGCACGTCCACTTGTGCATGAATCGTGCCATCCCCAATAGAACCAAGACACTTTCCTCAAAAAAAAAAGGAAGCCAATCTGGTAGTCCTTTGCCTTAACTTTACAACAAAAGGAAGAAACTGTTGGGAGAAGCGGAAAATCCCAGGATGCAAAAAAAAAACTCCCTTACCAGCAAACCTCACCCCCCCCCCCACCTCCTAAAGAGCCCATCTCTCAATACAGAAAGATTGCCAAATTCCGGTACTAATGGCCCCACAGGTATAAAAACGCACTCTCCAAAGCTAAGAATACAGCTTCCATGGGACCAGACGACATCCCAGGCTGTGTACTACATGAACTACAAAATTAACTGGCACCTCACCCAAGTGTCATGTTTAATTATATCCTCGCCTCAGGCTTCGTGCCCACTGAGTGGAGCACAGCTACAGTTATCCCACTCCACAAGGGGGGATCCACCACCCCTTCAGTCTGATGAGCCTGATCTGTAAGGCCAATCTGTAAGGCCATGGAACGTGTTATGGAACTTATAAACAAAGACACTGGCAATCTTCAAACACTGGACCCCATGCAGTTTGGGTTTGTGAAGGGCCGATCTTGTCTCCTGAGCCTAATGACTTCTTTGAATCATCTCCAGAGCTGTGGATGAGGGTACGGCAGTCCACATAGCCTATCTGGACCTCGCCAAGGCCTTCGACACCACCACCCCCCCCTCTGGAATCCTAGATAAACTTACTAAGCTGGGCATTTAATCCCTAGTTCACTCGATGGGTTGCCAACTGGATTGCTGACAGAACCCACACTGTAAAAGTAGCTGACTCCAAATCCAGCTCCAGACAAGTGGAGTACCTTAGGGTTCAGTCCTGGGACTGCTCTTACTTGCATCTACTTCTCTGAAGTACAGGCCAACACTAAGGGACTCTGGCTAACAGTTTGTCCAAGGACGCTTGGCTAGTCACCCTGGACCTAGGAGGCCTACCTCCACATTCCCATCAGGGAGTCCTGCAGAAAATATCTTCACTTGAGAGCAGGATCTCAACACTTTCAGTTCTCTGCACTTTCCTTTGGCTTATCTCCTGCTCCCAGAGTTTTCACAAAATGCCTGGCTCCGGCCATTGCTTTTTGCAGACAAAGAAATATTCAAATTTACCCCTATGTCAACAACTTCTGCCTTATTCAGACAGCCAGGAGAAGCTGCTCAAAGACCTGGCCTTTGTAAAGGACCTACTAACCTCCTTGGGGTACCCAATCAACAAAAATAAATCCAAACAGTACCCACTAAAAGGATAATCTTCTTGGGAGCAAGTCTGGACACAGCATCCCAGATGGCATACCTAAACAGAGAACCAACGTTTCCTATCCGCTTACTTCTCTCAACTGGTCACCAGCTTTCTGCAAGGGAAATCCTACAAGCCCTGGGGTTTATGGCTTCTTGCATATTCCTTATTCCGTATGCCAGACTACATATGAGGAAACTTCAATGGTACCTAAAGAGCCTTTGGTGTCAACACTCTCAAGATCTGGAAACTTTTACCTATGATTCCTTTCCTGAGGGAGGAATTCCTTTGGTGGGTAACTGCCTGCTCCCACAACAAGGGATTGCCCTTCTCCCCACACCCTACTGCCCATACCCTCACCACAGATGCATCAGACTATGCTTGGGGTGCACACCTGGATGAAGGTACATACAGGGCCAATGAAACACCCAGCAACTACCCCTGCACATCAGTCTAAAAGAGAGCTTTCAAACCTCTTCTCTCTTCAGGGGGTTTCCTGATCAAAACCGACAGCACCATAGTGATGTGGTACATCAACAAGCAGGGAGAGACTCTCTCCTACCCGCCGTGCAGGCTGGCAATGACCCTTTGGTTCACAGCCTCTTCCATGCATCTACATCTTTTAGCACAATACCTGCCAGGCTCTCTCAACTCCCTGGCAGAACAGTTAAGCAGAAAACTACTGGACCCCTACGAGTGGCAGTGCAGCAAACACCTTCTTACTAATAACTCAGACATGGGGAACCCTGGAGGTTGACCTCTTTGCCTCCCACACCAACCATCAGCTCAGCAAATTCTGCACCAGGGAGCATCACTGCATAGCATGGAAAGTAGATGCCATGTCCTTCCCCCTGGGTAAACCTCTTGGTCTATGCCTTTCCTCCCCTACTTCTCATTCTCAAGGTACTGAGGAAAAACCAAGGACTATTTACTGTGCAGATTGTCCACTCTACCCCAATGGAATCTCTCTCAGATTCCCAACCTCCTAACCCAGAGGGAAGGGGAATTCATGCACCCCCCCCCCCAATTGCAGATGCTCAGTTTGGCAGCTTGGCTTATAACCTGACCCCTGACCAATCTGCCCTTCTCAGTAAACAGGTTCTGGATGTTAGAGGTCAGACGCCCTAGCACCAGTCTTATGCAGATAAATGGAAAAGGTTCTGCACCTGGATCCAGGCTAAGGGGGCCAATACAGCACAGCCCTGCATCCCTCTCAACTTGGATTACTTAGCTGACCTATTACACAGTGGTCGGTCTTTCTCCTTTTCTATAAAAGTTCATGCCTCTGCCATTTCCACTCATTTTCCCACTGAGCAGCCTTTTTTTTCTTCACACCCTCTGATCAAACCGTTCATCAGAGAGGCTAACAACTTGAGGCCCCCCCAGAAGGGCGCAAACACCAGCTTGGGACTGTCTTGGAAAAGCTCACCCTGCATCCCTTCAAACCAGCTTCTGCAGAGCTAAAATTTCTCTCCTGAAGACTGCCTTCCTCCTGGCCATTACATCAGCCAGAAGAGTCTCTGAGCTGCAAGCACTCATGGCAGTGGAACCTTTCAACTCCCATGCAGACAGGGTATCCCCCAGAACTAGTCCATCCTTCATGCCCAAAGTGGTATCCAGTGTGGCTTTCAACCAATCCATCCATTTGGCCACCTTCTTTCCTAACCCTCAAAATAAGGGGGAAAGTATTCTGCACTAAAATTTGATAAACTGCTGGTTAGCTTTGCTTCAAGGGCAGAGGGCAAAGCCATCTCCAAACAAACCATTTCTAAATGGATAGCACACTGCATTCATTTCTGCTACAAACAGCAAGCCCCCCCCCCCCAAGGGGGTCAGGACCCACTCCACCAGTGCAGCCTTCACCTCTGCAGCATTCCTCAGAGGAGTCCCTACCAGGGACATCCTGGAGGCTGCCACCTGGACATCTGTTTACACCTTTTACCAAACATTACCACCTGCCTCTCTTCTAAATTCAGGGCAGGTTTTTGCCTCTGCAGTCTTGCAGGGCATGCTAGCCAGCCCCTAACTTCCTTGACTGCCTTCACCCATTTCCTCAGCTTTGGGAATCTACTCAAATGTGATGACTGGAACAGTGAAACATCTAAGAACATAGTACAGTTGTGTACACTTACCATAAATGTAGAGCGTCTTCACTGTTGCAGTCCTGGTTTCCCTCCCTCCTTCCCCATTTTTCTTTTTGCTACCTTTCTTTACAAGGGACATATTGGTATTTTCTTCTACTGGTGGGGTCCTACCACCAGAGCCTGGCCTCCTACTTTGGGAGCTCCTGACCGGCTAGGGCAAGAAAGACTGATGTAATGGCGTCTGCTGCCTTCCTTTATACCACTGACTATGTCAGTCTTCAAGTGACAGCAACCAACGCAGAAATAATAAGTCTCTGGTATTCAGGCCGGCCGAGGGCTACCTCAACAGGGGTAACACCAATGTGATGACTCCAACAGGGAAGGCTCTCTAACATCTACATTTATGGTAAGTGTACACAACTGTACCCTCTGCCTAAAGGTAAAAAGGGTTGTAGAAGTGTGCCTCTTGCTACGTCTGTTCAATTTCTACATCCCAGAACCTTCCTTTCAGGACAAGTCTGGTTCTGTTTGACAGTTTGCTTCCCCTTTCTCTTGACCAGGTCACTTTTATCCCTTTGTCTTTCCTGTCCCTTCAAAGTTGGATGAAAATCTCAGACACTTGGGTCCTGTCAACCGCCAAGGGTATTACATGGTCTGGAAATCCCTTCCTCCCCTTTTGAGTATCCCTCTACCTCCTCTGGAACAGTTTTTTACTTCCCCAGAGGTGCTTTATTCTGTTTTGATCCAGGATACTAGTCTCGCTTTACCCCCGGCCCAGGTAGGGAAGGGGTCTTATTCCAGAGTTTCTGGTTCCCAGGAAGGAGGGCAACTGAAGAACATTTCTGGAACTTTCCCAGCTCAACACCATTCTATTTATTCAAGATTTGCTGCTTCACCTGTTGTGATTTTCAGACAAAGCAAGCCATCAGTGTTGTGATGTCTTAACTCATTCCTGTTTGGAAGCCTCATTTGTAGGGTCTGTGCTCTCTGTTGAAATTGGTATCCTGTCATAAGGAAGACAGTCTTCAAGCAATTTCTTCTGGTCTTGTAGGATCATAGGAAGTTACTAGGCTGTTGGCCCTGAGGCCCTTGAAACATGCAACAAGTCTGCACCCTATGCCCTGTCCATTATCCCAGGGGTGTATTTTCTGTTCCTCATTCAGCTGTCCAGGTTGCGCTTAAAAGGGGTTAATGAGGTGGTCTGCTTGATGTGGAGAGGGAGTTTGTTCTAAAGAATGGGGAGTCTATGGAATACAAATCTGTTCTGCCAACAAGTCCTATTGCTGTCACAGATCAGGTTGAGGTCACGCTTGCGGTATATTCGAGTGGAGCTTAACTTGTGGATATGCAGCAGTCCTATGAAGGTGGAGTCTGAGATGGCTTTTTTTATGCCAGACACAGGTCACCTCTGAGGAGCCTGTATGAGACTAGAGGGACAGGGCTTTTGGCCTATCTGTGTAGGGTAGATGTTGAGACCCTGGATCCTCTTGGTGAGGAACCTCCTGTGGTCTCTCCAGCTGATGCATGTGCTGTGAGGTACATGCCAAGAGGGGTATTGTACTCAATGGGCCTTGTAAGGGAAGAAATACAAGATGTCATGACTTCCTTGTCCCTGGATGAGATACCTTTACTAATGAGGTGGGTCCTGTAGAAAGCTTTCTGTACAACAGAGTCAATATGGTGGTCAAAAGTCAGTTTGCGGTCAGCCTGGGTGCCCATGTCCCTCACAACTGCATGCATAAGACCTTGTTATTTAATTTGTGGGGACGTCACTCTTCCCAAAGGAGGTGATGCATTTTTTTGGCATTTGGTTTGAGGTCATGTTGCTGGCACCAGTCAGTTGTTTGGGTGAGACTCTCTGAGGATGTCCACATCATCTAGTGGAATTGATGACTGCATCCAGCTTGCAGTCACCTGCAAACCTGGTCAGCCGTAGCCCACTGGTTTTGGCCTGCACCTCAAAAAAAGTATATCCCAAACAGCAGAGGCCCCAAGACCGATCCCTGGGATACACTGCTCATGACTGGTCTGCTCGAGGTAGATTCCCCTGTTTTGACTAAGTGGGTTCTGTTAGTGAGCTAGTTTGCTACTGATTTTAGACTGCTGAAGGAACGGACAACACACAATAAGAGGGCTGGAAACACAGCTTTAATACTCCACAAACGATAAAAAATTATAAAATCCAAGTAATGGTAAGCGCTTTCGGCAGGTTCAAATAACCCGCCTTCATCAGACAACCACAAGATTACAAAGAAGTTATCTTATACTACAGTATTAAAAACATTAAACCTATCAAATTCAAGTGCATTGTTGCATTTAAGAAAAACCATGACAACCTTAAAACGGCAACTCTCCAGGTTGGGAACTGATAGACCATGTAGGTGTAAATACGTAAATAAGCAAAAATGTCGGTAAAAGGAATTGGTTAATACATTAGCTAAAGACAGAGATATATCTTATGTCAATTCAATGAGGTACTTGTCAAATAGTTATTGAAATTCGCAAATTGTATTGCTACATGTGAGGGCAAAATGTGTCCGCTGTTCAAAGCATCAAACGAGGCGGAACTTTAAGACAATGCTGAAATTTCACCTGTTGAACCATGTAGCATTTCTCATGGTTCAACTATATTTAATAGAATACTATAGGATTTATTAAATATTAGCAATAAAAGACTAAAATTTAGAGTTGTAAATGCCAATATATATCACATATAAATCAAAAGAGATTCTTAACCTAGTATGCTATTACTGTTACAAAAATAGGCAACTGCAAATGCTAAATATGATATGCTGTAAAAATAAGAAACAATAAAAATATAATAAACCTTATCTGTGAGAATCTCAAGACTAACTACCTTAATAGGTAGATATTATGAAGTATTTTTATAACTAAGCCATTGTGTCATCATTTGGATTTATATACACATGTATTTTATACATATTAGTTTAAAATGCTTTATTGTAAATGATTTTTTCATATGGACAAGTCGTTAGTCTTGAGATTCTCACAGATAAGGTCTCCTGTGGGTCATACTTTTTGAGCAGCCTGGAGGTGTCTTATGACTTTGCAACTCCACCTCCTCTTGCTTTGCTGCCCATGGCTTGGGTTCTGAATGTATGATAGCATGAGTAACCTGGTATGGCTGGGGTGCTGTCTGCAACTTTGAACCAGGTTTCTGTGACTGCACAAATGTCAGCATCTTCCAGGGTTAAGAATGCTTGTAATGAATGCAATTTCACATTTAGACTCCTAGTATTTGGCAGCATAACCTTTAATTTGCGTTTTGATGAAATTTTCATGTTGGTAGTTTTGACCTCGTGGCATTGCCTAAAAAACACGTTCCAGCAGACTGTCTTTAAAGTGCTGGGTCCTTTGGCAGCAATGGTCAGTGATTGTTGCGGGAAACCACCTGGGATCTCCAAAATATGTCGCTGCAGTCTTCTTTAATGGTCTCATTTGTACTCCCAGCCTGAGGCTGTTACATCTCTAACAAATGATGGTGTTCTGCCTTAAAAGTGTGACATTACAGTAGGCAGACACCCTGAATGATGAGGTGTATGCAGGAGTTTTTCTTGTGCATCGGTTTCCTGGAGATGAAGGCAGTCTTGTTGACTCCCAGGTCTTGCAATTATGGTGTTCCTGTAGTGCTGACTGTTTATTTGGACATAATGTCTCCTGGTATGCTGCTAATTCATTTAGACACTTGCTATGGTTTGGTATGCCAGCAAATGGGGGGGATGTGCTTCCTTTATCGGGGAGCAGTGAGTGGGAGTGTGTAGTCTCAACTTTTTCCCAAGGTAATTGCATTTTTTTCTAATTTCCCACAAGTGGTCCTTCAATGCCAGACTGCTCTTCCCTGAGGTGAGCTTCCCAGGTTGTGACTTTTGCTTTACACTTAATTGGCAGATTGGGTGTGCTAGTCAAAGCTGGTCACTGGGTTTACATTGTGCTTTCCCCATTTTCCTGTGAGGTGCCTTCATTCAGAAGCCCAGTGCATGGTAATTTTAGTGATTTTCTATTTTGGCCTAGGCAGGTGCAACTCCACCTTGTGTAGGTTTCTGATCTGGGGATCCCTCCTGAAGGTACTTGTGAAAGTCCATTTGTATCTTCTGTCTGTGGAGTTGAATAGCTTTATTACCTTTCCATTGATAGCTAGGTGTCAAATTTTCTCATCCAGTGTGGTTTCAGTCCACCCAGAAGACCCAAAGAGGCAAATGCAAACTATTTTATCTGGGCTGCTCATCATAGCCGGGACCCTTTTTAAATTTTTTTTTCCCTTCATTGTCTGTAGTTTGTGTGTGTGTGTGTGTGTGTGTGTGTGTGTGTGTGTGTGTGTGTGTGTGTGTGTGTGTGTGTGTGTGTGTACGCTTCACTTTTGGCAGATTTCTTTTGATCACTTTTGCAGTAGCCTTAGCAGTTGGCTGGCTTCCAAAATTCCAGGGCACCTTCCATGTACCCAGTCAGCTCAAGATGAGCTGACTAAAGCCATGTTTCAGTACAAAGCCCTCTGGAGCTTTCCTGCCACCATAGAGTGCAGTCCTGTGAGACTTTCAAGGATCAACAGAGTAGCCTTAGCAGTTGGCTGGCTTCCAAAACTCCAGGGCACCTTCCATGTACCCAGTCAGCTCAAGATGAGCTGACTAAAGCCATGTTTCAGTACAAAGCCCTCTGGAGCTTTCCTGCCACCATAGAGTGCAGTCCTGTGAGACTTTCAAGGATCAACAGTTGGCTTGTGCCATTCCTTTGCTGGGTAGACAAGTTCCCTTTGGGAAAAAGTCTCCATTAAAAAAAAAAAAAAAAATCAAAATTTCCTATTCAGGAAAGTAATGTTAGGAGTCTGTTTTTAACGGACTGTCACAGTACTGTATTGTACTTCCAAATAAGAACCTTTTTTTTTCCGCTGACAGTTTAAAGTAATTGAAAACAATGTTTTTTCTGTGGAGAAATTCTTTGTGGCTGGTAAATTATCTCTAGTGCTTTTCACTGTGTTTATGTGGGGAAAAGTGACATTCAAAACTTCCCAGCTTTTGCTACTTTTCCTTGGGGAAAGAGGCACCATGTTTTCATGGTCAGCCCTTCCTCCAGACAAAAAAGTAGCTTTTGCCACCACAGCAAGCTAGCAGTTTGCCACAGCTGCAGGTGGGTGACTTTTGTGGTTATTTGTACTTCAGACCACACCTGTTTACTCCATATCCTTCTGGTGTAGCCACTGTGGATCGGGGATTAGCCATGGCTTCTGTGGCTGTTGGGCGTCCCCTCACTGGGCAAGGAAGAGACTCCTTTATCAGCCGTGGGAGAGGGAACAGGGAAGGTTTCCTTATTTGTCAAAATGTTGTGGCTATCCCTGGGGAAGCTGCTGCTGTAAGCTGCTGCTGTAAAAAAAAAAAAAAAAAAAAAAAAATCTCGTGCTGGGTTAACTCACTGGGTCTGTCTCTGATACCTCCTGGAAATTTAAGTAGTCTGACTCCAGAGCAGATGCAGGGTTTTTCTCTGATTTCTGATTCGGATGCCAAGGAGAGATCAGTTTCTGGTTCTTGATACTATTTCTAGAAGGTGCTAGTGTTTTGTTTTAGTGGAAGAGTACTTGTGTTTTTTTAGTCCCTCAAAGTATTATCTGTTGCAGAACAATTTCCAGAATCTTCACTCAGTCCTCCTGATGCCAGTTGCCCCTAAATAAGCAAATGGGATGTATATATAAAGTGCCTAATTCTTAGGTTTTATACACTTTTCTCTTCCCAAACCTGACAACCACTGTAGTTCTGTGTTGTTATTTATTGGTTCAGTCCCTCTTTGGGGGGCTTTGCAACTTTGAATTTTTAGAATTCGGAATTGCCAGCCTTGTAATGTTTGTTCTAACTAAGTGAAAGTATGACTAAGGTGTGGTGGTTTTTTTTTTTTTTTTTTTAAGTGTGTGTGATTCTGATACTACTACCAGGGCTATGGCCACTGGTACTATTTTTAGATTTGCCTGGATGCATCTTGCAACCTCCTAGATCATTTAAAAATTAGAGTTTAAATTGTACTGTAGATTGAGATTTAGTTTTTGGTCCTTCTCCTGCAGAGGTGCTCAAAATGTGTAGTAAGATTCCCTGAATCAACTTGCCCGTAAGATTTTTCAGCTCTCCTTTTTCCAAAATGTTGTCTCTTAACACCTCATCCATTTTTGGTAAAGAAAATTAAATGGTCTCTACAAAATGCAGCTAAACAGATGTTTGGGGTGGGTGGATGGGGGGGTCCAAAAAAACTCAAATCTCCTGAAAACAAGGACTGTCCAAGTCAGAATGACTGTTTAAGGGACCTTGCAGCCCCATTTGACTTCCATAAATTGTCTGAATCTCCACTCTTCTCTCTGGCAAACAGATGGTTTCAAACAAATGGGTTTTGAAGAGAATTCAAGGTTGCAGATGGCAACAGGAGGAAATTCCTCCTCTCTAGGGGTAATTTCTTGTCCACCAGACCAGACACCTTACACTTTTATTGTAAGATGGTGTAATGCCGAGTTTCGGTTTGTGGTAATTCCCTTAAAATTGTCTCTTCACAGCAGGTTACCTCTTCCTCATTCCTGTTTCTTGGTAACACTGGATTTAAAAGATGCTTAATCACATCCCTATTCATCCATACTTCAGGCATTTTAAGGTTTTGTGTGTCCATCACATTCAGTTATCTGCCCAAGTCTTTGTACTGTCCACTGCACCAAGTGTGTAGCTCCAGTTATAGCTTGTTGCAGGCTACAGGGCATCCATATTTTTCAATATTTAGACACTGCAAAGATAAGCAAGTTGACTGTTTGAAATCTGTCACTTTGGTGAGAGATCTCCCTATACGAGCTGGGATTCCAAGAGAAGATTCAGAAGTTTTTGACTCCATCACACAAGATTGTTACCTGGGTGGCAGCTAGACACCTCAGTTCAGAGCTTTTTTTCCATAGGAAAATAGCTCTGCAGATTGCTTAGTCACTACGGGGGAATTGCTCAAGGTTTTGGATCTCCTGGCATCTAATTCTCATGATTCCCCTGACAAGACTCCATATGAGAGAGATGTATACAATGATATTTTGAAGCCTGTATGGTTCCCGTACCAATGATTGCCTTGTCTCTGAAGCCCACTGCTGGGGGGCGGGGGTCAGAACAGAAATTAAATCCCTTTTTTAAGATGGTAAATATCCTTAAATCCAGGTCTCCCTTCTCCCTCCCTGTTCAAAAGTAGTCAAGTCACCAGTTTCTCCTCTGACTTTGCATGCAGTTTTAGGCAGGATGGAAGTGCAAAGTGTGTGACACCAGTACAGACTGCACATAAATGCTTGCCATGATCAAGGCTGTCGACTCTTGAAGACGTCTGACCAAATATGAGCTGTTCTAGACCATGCCACAGTCATGTGGTACATCAGCAAGCAAGGGAGAACCAGATCATAACCCACTTTGTAGGCCAACCATGCTAACTCATTCCCTCCTGTGAGGCTGTGGACCCATAAGGGGTTACTAAAGAAATGTAAATGCCAAATTCTTCGGCACAAACAATTTTTACATTGGCAGTATTTAGATTCTAGGTCTTAAACTGGATGCTATAGGTCACAGTAGACACTGTAGTTTTTATATTTTGTAAACCACTTCAGTTACACACATACTGTCCCCAAAATTTTGTTCAAGTTGAGAGATTTCGTGTGAGGCTAAGCAAATGTTCAGTGTTTCACTGTTGCAGTCATCGCATTTGGGTTATCCCTGCCAGGGTAGCCCTCGGCCGGCCCGAATACCAGAGACTTAGTATTTCTGCATCGGTTGCTGTTGCTTCAGTACTGACGTCAGGTCGTTGGTGTAAAGTAAGGCAGCTGACACAGTTACATCAGTCTTTCTTGCCGTGGAGCCCGTAGCAGAAGCAGTTTGCATGAGTGCCGGTCGGTCAGTACTTGGGAGTTTTCATCTACCGAATTGAAGTTGAAGTCTTCTAAAGCTAAGTACCCCGTTGGGGAACCTTTTTTCTTGCACTAACCGATGACTGAAAAAGCTTTCTCTCACCTGTGGAAAGCAAATATTACAAAGACTTCCATTCTTACTGCTTCACTTGTTTAGGCCCAGACCACAGCATCTCCCTTTGTCGCTTCTGTACTTTGTTCAACGCCAGAACTAGCCATCGTCTGGCCCTTATTGTAGCCGGATATTTTTGCTTACAGACCTCGAACTCTGATGGCTTTGGTAAGCCATCTGACAGCAGATCTTCCGAAAAAATTTAAAGATAAAAGACCGAGACCACACAGGTCCAAACCTACCAATGACTTTTCCGTTAAGCTAGTCATCAGTTTTCCAGTCCTCAGTGAGGTGCTTTCGCAGCCCCTGATGCCAGCTTCTGTGGATTCGCAGGCTGCTACAGAGACCCTTTCAGAGGCGGGTATGCCACAAAACTCTGAGTAAGGATCCTGCGGTCCTCTCTACTTTGGATCCAGAGCCGCTGAGCAGGCACTGGCTTCAGAGGAGGTCCTTTGCACTACTGATTCTCGACAAAGACTTCTTTCGCGACTACCGTTCTTTGAGAAACAGAGTTTCTAAGGCCCAGGGTACGAACCGACTACCCAGTCTAACACCTGCTTCCTTGCCTCAGTCTCATGCTTAAAATGGCAGAAGATCTTATGCTGATCAGGGGAAGCCAGCTGATCAGGGGAAGCCAAGCTACCCCCTCCAGAAGGAAGAGATCTGTCCCCTGTAGTTCTGTCTGAACAAGAGTCCGATGAATCTGATGTGTCTGAATATGAAGACATGCAACCCCTCTCTACTTATGAGGATTCTGATGCGGAGGATTCCATTCCTTCAGCCTCTCCCCCAAAGTTTCCTTTTGGGAAACCCTCCAATACCTTAAGGGAGCATTTCCAATGGGAGAGTCAAGACCACCCTCAATCTAAAGACTCTCGGAATTCCTAGATCTTCCACAGCACAGACTCTTGGCCGTCCCCCCAGTCCTGGATGTTGTGGAGGATTATCTGGCATCCAGCTGGACTCCTGCACCCACAAAACCAGACTGGTACTAGAGAGTCCCACTCACAAATTTCTCTAAGTAATTTTACTGCTGACCCTGAGGTAATTTTCTCAAGGGCCTAAAGGGATTAAAGCAACCCCTGCTAAAAATCTCGAGCACTGAACTGCTGGGGTAAAAAAGTATACACCTCAGCTACTCTTGCTATCGGGGCACTAAATTGTTTGTTCCATATGCTGAAATTTCAACAACATACCCTTTAACTCCTTAAACAAGAGGTCTTCCTTTCCTGCTTGGGCAGAATGTAAATAATTACTAGAGTTAATGCATTCTTAAAGTCAGGTAACTAAACACACCTTGCACTGTGGTTTTGATGCCCTAGAAGCTTCTTGCAGGGCAGCAGTCACTGGATCTTTCATTAGAAGGCATGCATGGCTTAAGGAACAACCCCTGCCAGACCATGTCAAATCTAAATTGTTGTATGACCCCTTCAACAAAAACTTATTTGGCACTAAGGCAGAAGAGGTCCTAAAAAAAGATAAGAAAAAGCAAAATCTATGCAAAAGCAAAATCTATGCAAACAGTTAAGGACTGACTTCTTGCAGGTCCAGCCACCTAGGTTCAGCAGGCATTGTCCCACCAAACACTGGTTCTTTCCTGCTTCCAGTAAACCAATCCAGCCTAGACCCCAGGGATCCAGAACCCCCCCCCAGACAGTAGTCGCAGGGAATGCAGTGATCTAAGCAGTGGACTACCTCCACTTCAGAACCAGGAAGTTCTAAGCCACCCCCTTATGGTAAGAACTCACTATGACTTGCCTCTCTCACCTCCTCCCTCTGCCCACCTTCACTTACCCCCAGGAGGAAAACTTTCCTTTCACGCGTGCACCTAGGCAACCATTACCAATGACCACTGGGTTCTGAACATGGTGTCAGGGATACAAATTTCCTTCCACACCCTTCCAACCCCAAAAGAGTTCCCAGATCAACCACCAAACCAGTGGGCAGAGCCTCAAAACAAATCCTTTCCGTGCCCTGAGGGCAGTAGAGCATGTTTCTGCAGAACAGATGGGCCAAAGTTTCTACTACAGACTTTTCTTGGTGCCCAGGAAAGAAGGCACCCGGTGCCCTATCCTCGATCTATCCATTCTAAACACCTTTCTGGTGATTCCAAAATTCAGAATGCTCACCTTCCAGCAGCTGCTACCCAGGATCTCCAAAGACGCTTGGCTAGCCACCCTAGATCTAAAAGAGGCCTACCTCCACATTCTTATCGGGGGAATCATGCAGGAAATGCCTCCGTTTCGGGGCAGGATCTCAGCACTTAAAGTTCTCTGCACTTCCCTTTGGTTTATCCACTGCTGCGCTTCCCTTTGGTTTATCCACTGCTCCCACAGTTTTCACAAAATGTCTGTCACCGGCCATTGCCTTTTGTAGACAAAAATATTCAGATTTACCCATACTTGGACTACTACCTTATTTAGGCAGCCAGCCAAGAAAAGCTGCTCGAGCGCCTGGCCTTTAGCCAAGACCCTGCTAACCTCCCTAGGGTACACAATCAATGAAAATAAATCCAAAGGATCATCTTCCTGGGAGCAAGCCTGGACACAGCATCCTAGATTTACCTTACACCAGAGAAACAAATTTTCCTGACTGCCTATTTCTCTCAACTAGCCACCAAGCCCCAGCCATCTGCAAGGAAAATCCTGCAAGTTCTGGGGTTTATGGCATCTTGCATACTTCTCATTAAATATGCCAGACTGCTTATGAGGAAACTTCAGTGGTACCTAAAAATCCTTTGGTGCCAATGCTGTCAAGACCTGGAAACTCTTCTACCTATAATTTCCCTGCATCAGAAAGGATTTTCTTTGGTGGACAACAGCATACTCCCATAACAAGGGACTGCTTTTCTCACCACCCCCTGCCACCCAGACCCTCAACACAGATGCATCAGACTATGCTCGGGCTGCACACCTAGACGGCAGGTGTATACAGGGTCAATGGAGCCCGCAGCAAATCCCTCTGCACATCAGTTAAACAGAGATGATTGCTGTGCAGCACACATTGATAGCTTTCAAACCCCTTCTTTCTCCAGGGGCTCTCCTGATCAAAACCGACAACACCAGTGTAATGTGGTACATCAACAAGCAGGGAGGGACTCTCTCCTACCCTCTATGCAGGCTGGCCGTGACCTTTTGGCACACAGCCTCTGCCATGCACCTACACCTGTTAGCACAATTCCTGCCAGGCTCTCTCAACTCTGACAGACCAGTTAAGCAGAAATCTTCTGGACCCACATGAATGGCAGCTCAACAGAAGAACCTTCACCCTAATAACTCAGAAATGGGGCCCCCTGGATGTCGACCTCTTTGCCTCCCACACCACCCATCAGCTCGGCAAATTCTGCACCAGGGAGCATCACTGCATGGCTTGGAAAGTTCATAGCCTAGTACCTACCTATGAACATTTATAAGCCTAGCCAGAATGTGTTGGCTTTCACCCCCCACTTAGATTAGTTCCCTGTGCCTCTGTCCAGCAGAGCCACTGAAGTGATTCCCGGGGTAAACTTTGTTTCCCATCCACTCAACAAGGTTTCTCTTGAAGAGCGTTAGCGAGGAGCTCTGCCTAATGTATTTTGGAATCTTGTTCCAAAGCATGGGAAGTCTCTGGGACAGGAATCTATCGCTCCAGCACGTTGTATTTATTGTGGTGAGGTTTAGATCCCTAGAGCATGTGGCTCGAGGGTATATGGTTTTCTTTAGGTGGAACATGTGAATTCTGGGTTGGACGTGGCCTTGTAGGTCAGGCAGAGATCACCTCTGAGTAGACTGTATGCAAATGAGTACAGCTGGAGTTTCTTCAGTCAAGCTGCATAGGGCATCTGAGGCCAGTGATCCTCTTGGTGCAGTACTTCTGTGGTCTTCCCAGCTGTTGCAGGGGTCTTGTAAGGTACATGCCAAATGGGCCGTTGTACTCTTATGATAGGTCTGATGAATGATGTAGTTGAGGGGCACAATGACTTGATCTGTGTGTGAACCCTTTTGTGATTTAGGTGGGCCACATAGGATTTTCTAACCACTTTGGCAATATGATTATCAAAGGAGAGCTTGCCATCTACTTGGGTCCCCAGATCCCTTATTACATCTTCTGTATTTAGGAGACTACCACCTATGTGGTAGTTTGTGGGTACTTTGTTTTTTCCAAAGGGGGTGACTATGCATGTTTTAGGCATTTAGCTTGAGGCTATGATTTTGACACCAGGTATCTGTC
>NC_056746.1:1004282495-1004344995 GCF_019279795.1 Protopterus annectens | reverse complement strand
TAATTGTGTTGACCAAGTTTAGGCCAGAGTCTGGCACAAAAGTTAGCCCCAAAGAAAAAAACTCAATCATCTCCTTCGGAAACAAAAAGTCAGTGTAGTTGTACAAAAAGAAGTAACCAGTATCATTAACCTGAACAGTTGGGTTCAGGTGATTCTGTTGAACTACCTCCTCCTCTGATTCTTCCGTTTCCGAGATCGCCCCTGCTGGTTCGTGTTTCTCGGTTGATTGGCCTGATGGGTCTCCTGACCCCGAAAACCCTGTTGGACCATACCAGGGGTAGCATACCCCTCTTGCTGATCAGAAAGAGAGTTAGAGGCATTATTGTGACCACGAGTGGCATTAGGGCCATTATGACCACCCACACCATTGTTCAGCTGTTGATTATTAAAGTTACTCCTTATTCTTTCACTCCACCTTAACCGTTGATCCTGAACCTGGAAGTTGGTGTTTTCTCTTCCAGATTCTCCCCCATCAGAAACCTCATCAATATTATGAAATGTTGTGTTTTGGTTAGCAAGGTTCACAAATTGGGGAGGGGGGTAGGCAGTTTTGGAGTTAAACTGCTGAACGTCCCTAGTAATTTTCTTTTTCTTCCCCGCTGCTAATTTGCAAATGGTAGCATCAATGCTGTTAAAAATTCTAAGATATTCAAATTTATATCGGGGGAAATCACAATTACTAAGGATGGCATGTTCACTAACCTCCAATTCTTTAGTGTAGTTGGTCACTTGAGTTTTATATTCCTTAATTAACAGTCTCATAAACTCAAAGGCCTGTGCATTAAATAAATTAATCAATTCAATGTGAAAGTCGGACTGATTGACAAGCTCAACAGGGTATCTCCATTGTCTCAGGCCCTTAGGCACAATCTGTTTATTCAAACACTCCTCAAGATACGAAATCTCAAGCTGTAGTTTCCTACAGCGAAACAATAAATAATCAAAAGAGTTAATAGTACCTGTCAAGGAAGTGTCCTGGTTTCTTTGGGGGGACTGTGTTCCTGCTCCATTGTTATCACCAAAAAAGTCAAAATTATTTAAGAACCTTCCCAAATTAGGAACAAAACCACCAGTGCCTTCCATTGGAAGCCCTGCAGCACTGTCATCCAGCACTCTAGGCAACAAACCTACTTCGCTAGAATTGCTGTTTTGCCCACCAGCAGCTCTCAGTGTTTGCCTAGGTCCTGGGCGTGTATCGCTTTGACTGCGACCTCGTAAGTCAGAATGAGGTTCCAAGTTATCCCTAGGAAGTCTGTCATTAGCGTTAAAAAGTAAACCAACATTAGTTGTTGCTAAAGCTCCATTCTGAACAGGAGCAGCGTTAGTGTTGGTTCCAAATCTGGCAGAACCTGCCAGGTTTTCCACTTTCTGAGTCAGAGTATCAACTCGTCCCATAAGGACTTGCAGCAATGTAGTCAGGTCTCCGTTGGCATTCGCCTCGTCGGGAATATTGTCAGCTGCTTCAATTGTAGAAAATAGTGAGCCCTGAGAAACAACCTCATCCTGGTTGGCCATAACGACTCCACAAACAGACAAAGGCACGATGTAAACACACTAAACTGAATAAACGAAAACCAGGACTAGTTGCTTCAGGCAGAACAAACAGGCACTTTATTACGTGAGCGCTTTCGGGAAATTCAATGACTTCCCCTTCCTCAGACAAAAGCATATGCTTGCAAGCTTCAATAAATAGCAAGCCTTAATGCATAAATTAAACAATCAAGTAATTAACAAAAATCAGACATTCTTTAAAGATAAATCAGTTAAAAAGCCAAATGTAAGCTTAAGAATTAAATACTACCCATAAAGCAGAACTTTAAAAAGGCACAAGCTATAATAAAAATTAAAAAGTGCCAAGGACACCAACACTTACAAAATTGCTACATAGCAGAAAACAAATAAATCAACATAGAAAAGATAAAATTTAATTTAATCTAAACCTTTTTAGAAAAGGTGGGCAAAAAGACTAAATAAAAAACAAACAAAATATAAACAGAGCCACCAAAGGCATTTGGCTTGTGCCTTTTTAAAGTTTTGCTTTATGGGTAGTATTTAATTCTTAAGCTTACATTTGGCTTTTTAACTGATTTATCGTTAAAGAATGTCTGATTTTTGTTAATTACTTGATTGTTTAATTTATGCATTAAGGCTTGCTATTTATTGAAGCTTGCAAGCATATGCTTTTGTCTGAGGAAGGGAAGTCATTGAATTTCCCGAAAGCGCTCACGTAATAAAGTATATGTGTATGTATATATAATATAATATGTGTATGTATATATATATTTTTTTTTCTCCAGAAAATAAAGCAGATCAAAAAACACTAAATGCACAGAAAGAGTTATTGTTATATATCTCTCTGATCAGAGTTGTAGTCTATGCCCTTGGTAATGAAGTAGGAAAACACACAAATACAGTAAAAGCAGTGGATTCCGTGTCCCTTCCCCTAGGTCAGTCTGTCAGTCTATGCCTTTTCTCCACTACCTATCCTCCCCAGAATACTGCTCAGAATAAAGAAGGAAAAACCAAGGGCCATTCTGATGGCTCCTGACTGGCCCCTGCAGCACTGGTACTCCTTGTTGCGCAGCCTGTCACCACTACCCCCATGGTACCTTCCTCAGATTCCAAGCCTCCTGACCCAGAGGGAAGGGGAATTCATGAATCCGCAATTGCAGACACTTGATTTGGCAACATCAGTAAACCGGTTCTAGATGCTCTCCATGAGATCAGGTGCCCTAGTACCAGAAAGTCTTATGCTGACAAATGGAAAAGGTTCTGCATCTGGATCTAGGCTAAGGGAGCCAATATGGCAAGCCCTCCCTCTCGTCCTGGATTATTTAGCTGACTTACTACACAGTGGCCTCTTTCTCCTCTCTAAAAATTCATGCCACTGCTATTTCTGTTCTTTTTCTCACTGAGCAGCCCTTCACACACCGTTTGATCAAACAGTTCCTAATAGGGCTAGCAACTTGAGGCCACCCAGAAGGGCTCCAGCTTGGGACCTTAACTTTTGTTTTGGAAAAGCTTACCCTGCCCCCCTTCGAACCAGCTTCTTCTGCAGAGCTAAAATTTTTCTCCTGGAAAACAGCATTCCTTCGGGCTATCGCTTTCATCCCAAAGTCTTTGAGTTGCAAGTGCTCATGACTGTGGAACCCTTCATCATCTTCCATGCTGACAGGGTATCCCTCAGAACTAACCCATTCTTCATGCCCAAGGTGGTGTCCAGTGTGGCTCTCAATCCATTCATTTGCCCACCTTTTTCCTTAATCCCAAGAACAAGGGGGAAAGGATTCTGCACTCTCTCTCTAGATGTGCATGGACAGCACAGATTCTATCTGTACAGGACTAAATCCTTCAGAAGGTCGGATCAACTGCTGGGTTGGCTTTGCTACAGGGGCAGAAGGCAAAGCCATCTCCAAACAAACCATCTCCCAATGGATAGCACACTGCATCCATTTCTGCTACAAACATGGAAAGCCTCCCCCCAAGGGGGTCAGGACACACTGCACCAGAGCAGCCTCCACCTCTGCAGCTTTCCTCGGAGGAGTTCCCATCAGGGGCATCCTGGAGGCTGCCACCTGGACATCTGTTCACACTTTTACCAAGCATTACCACCTGCCTCTCTTCTCCAAGTCCAGGGCATCATTAGCCATTTGTAACAGTATATGTAAATATATGAATAGCGATTCATGTTGCTTTACCTGCACTGGACAAAAGTCAAACATTGGTGCAGCTATGTCTGCCATTGTATACAGTTCAAGATGGAATATTTTATTACTTTGGACTATTAATGCTAATATGAGCAAGCAATATTTGAAAGTCAGTAAGAGGTAACTGCAGAAACACCTGGAGGTGTCACTAGGGTGTTAGGGATATAGCTTCACAGCACAGTCAGTCTCCTGCAGGCATCCTACATTCCATCAGAGCAAAACTATGCAGCAGACAAACTGCGCAGGACAAGGGCAGATCCTCTAGAATGGAAACTGTATATGGTGTTGTCCAAGATTTGACCCATCTGTGGGGAGTTTGGAGAGGTGGCAATGGAGTCTATTTGAACAGTAATCTGGCAAGAATTCTGGTCCAGGAGTCTATCCAAGGAAGCCCTGGAAGACTGATTTTCTTTTCCGTGGATGGGAATGTTACTGTATCCTTTTCCACAGATGTTCATCGTATTTCAGTGTTGTAGTCATTACCATTTGGTTATCCTGCTGGCAGGCTACCCACAGTCGGCCCGAGTTCCAAAGTCTAGGTCCGGCATAGGTTGCTGTCGCCTCCTCCCTGACGTCAGTGCGCCGGGGGTATAAAAGATGCAGCCGACGCCATTTTCTTCCGTCTTTCTTGCCGTGCGGTGCCCGAAGCAAAAGCAGTTCGCAAGTGCCGGTTGGCTGACTCCTGAGATTTTCAAATTCGAATTTCAGATCCGAAGTCTTCATTAAAGCTAAGTACCCCATTGGGGAAACTTTTTTTCTTGCTCCAGACCGATGTCATAATTGTATTTCTTGTGGAAAGCAAATACGTCAAAGATTTTCATTCTTACTGTATTCCTTGCCTGGGCCCTGACTACAACGTTGCTAGTTTTCGGTTATGTGCTAGATTTAACCAATGCACTATTAAGCATCAGTACGATTTTGCATTTCATTACTTTGGCAGAAGATTCAATTATATAATGCTGTCAGAACAGCAGACTACCGGAGTTTATAAAAATCGCATAGAAAAAGAAAAGGACAGGCATCCGAGGTCCAAAACCGATGAGGCTTCTGTTAGGCCTGTCGGCGGTTCTCAGTGAGGCGCTTTTGCAGCCCCCGACTCCCGCTACCTCATAGCCACAGGCCGCTTCCGACTCCCACGTGGAGCCGACTAGGCCACTGGAAACTCAAGGTATTGTACACTCTGAAACTATTCCCTCAGATGGGTCCGGAGCCGCTGTGTAAAACCTACATCAGCTTCAAAGGCAAAGACTAAAGCAGCTCTAAAGACAAAGAAACAGCTACAGCATTCTCCTGGACAGGCCTCCATGCCTAAAAAAACAGATGCTTAAAATGGCTGAAGACCCAATTACTTTGATCAGGGGTTCCCATCCCCCTCCTGATAAGATGCCTAGGCAAGAGATAGAATATGAATCTTCAGATCAGGTTTCCATTTCCTCTGATTCCTCCTCTGAACAGGAATATCCCCTTCCTCCCTGTGAGGATTCTGATGCTGAAGAATCTATCCCTTCAGCCTCTCCTCCTGAGGATTATTCTTTTGGGGAGACCCTGCATACTATGAGGGTACATTTCCACTGGGAGAGCCAAGATTACTCCGAATCCAAGAAAAGGCTCAAAGACTTCCTTTTATTGCCTCAGCACAGGCCCCTTGCTATTCCTCCTGTTTTAGACATTGTAGATGTATTTTCAGAGTCCGGTCTGTCTCCTGACTCTTCACCAGCTCCTGTTAAGCCAGACAAAATAACTTGATGTGGCGATCGCAAAACCAAAGAACCACTCAAAACCAGAATAAATGCTCACGCCTCGCTATGTATACTTGAGAAGCCAAAAGTGTTCCCAAAAGAAACTTGTGCAAGCAGCAACTCATAAAATCCACTCGTTTAATGCAAAAACATGACCACCGGAACACAAAAATAAAAATAAATCGCAGGAATAGTTGAGTGCTTTCACCAGTGTATAGTACAGGCTTCATCAGAACTAAAAACCATTTTAAATTCAAAACCATATAAGTAAAATCTTTGGCGCCAAAAATTTAAAACCGTATTTAAATTTTACACAGTGTAACTAATTGAAACAAATCTTGGCAACACTAGTTTATAAGGCAATGAGTGCACCATGAGCTGAAGTCAAAAGTAAAATAACAAGTAAATCCAAAAGGTCTTCTTTGTATTTAAAATCCTCGTTTATTACAAAAGATAAAACTGCAGGAGATAGCAAGTTGTAAGCGCTTTCGCGTTGTTACCCAACGCTTCATCAGACATAAAGAAAATGCTGAAACTTTCCTCTTATAAAGCATTAATTGTTATGATGTCATTAGTAATTGGAAGTTAAAATTTAAAGAAACAGACATACAAACATAAAATATAAAATATAAAATATAAAATGCATTCTGAGTTAAAACATTGTCTAGAGCAGAGAATATATTTTACATAAATGTATGTGTAGACATTAATGCTTCAGTGGCCTTGAAGCTAAGAAAGGCTTAAGAGTGAGCCTCTCATTAAGCCCAAACTTATGGGCTTGTAATTTGACAATCCACTTGCCTTCCCTTTCTTCAATTCTGTTCCTTATGTTACCTAATCTCCCATCAGTATGCACCAATTCAAGAACCTGGAATTTGAATGTGTGATCGTCACCTAACTCCACAGTGTGCTTAGCTAGGGCGTTCAGAATGTTACGTTTGGATATGGCATAGATATGCTCTCTGATACGTTCTCTTAGGGATCTGGTTGTCATGCCCACATAGAACTTCCTGCATACTTGGCACTCAGCTAAGTAAACCAAGTTGATAGACCTACAGCTCGCATGGTGCTTAAACATATAGTTCCTGTGTGTTTCAGGATGTGTGTAGTTATTAGTATTGGCAACATATTTGCACTGGTTGCAAGATGAGCAAGCAAAAGTACCACATCTAGGTGTCTAGGGGCTACAACAAGAACTCTGTACATGAAGCCATCTCTGAGTGTGACACTAAGAGAGGCAATGATGCCGCACCCATCATCAAAAGACACAAATCCCAGTGTTCAAATTTCACACGAACACCCAGGCCGAATCCCAATAGGATTCTAATTCCCTACACTAACAAGAACAAACACATTTTGAAGATTTTCAATAAACATTGGAATCTTCTTATGATAGATGATGATATCAGGTCCTTAGTTGATAGCACACCTCGAGTAGCCTATAGAAACATGCTTTCGTTAAATAGGCTACTTTGTTATGATAAACCTCATGTCACTGAGCGTACTACGGCACAATGTGGTACTTTTGCTTGCTCATCTTGCAACCAGTGCAAATATGTTGCCAATACTAATAACTACACACATCCTGAAACACACAGGAACTATATGTTTAAGCACCATGCGAGCTGTAGGTCTATCAACTTGGTTTACTTAGCTGAGTGCCAAGTATGCAGGAAGTTCTATGTGGGCATGACAACCAGATCCCTAAGAGAACGTATCAGAGCATATCTATGCCATATCCAAGCGTAACATTCTGAACGCCTAGCTAAACACACTGTGGAGTTAGGTGGCGATCACACATTCAAATTCCAGGTTCTTGAATTGGTGCATACTGATGGGAGATTAGGTAACATAAGGAACAGAATTGAAGAAAGGGAAGGCAAGTGGATTGTCAAATTACAAGCCCATAAGTTTGGGCTTAATGAGAGGCTCACTCTTAAGCCTTTCTTAGCTTCAAGGCCACTGAAGCATTAATGTCTACACATACATTTATGTAAAATATATTCTCTGCTCTAGACAATGTTTTAACTCAGAATGCATTTTATATTTTATATTTTATGTTTGTATGTCTGTTTCTTTAAATTTTAACTTCCAATTACTAATGACATCATAACAATTAATGCTTTATAAGAGGAAAGTTTCAGCATTTTCTTTATGTCTGATGAAGCGTTGGTAACAACGGCGCTTACAACTTGCTATCTCCTGCAGTTTTATCTTTTGTAATAAACGAGGATTTTAAATACAAAGAAGACCTTTTGGATTTACTTGTTATTTTACTTTTGACTTCAGCTCATGGTGCACTCATTGCCTTTTTTTCCTGCTGATTTGTTGTTTCTGAGGAGAGTGCTTTACCTGGCAGTGTGTTTCCTTTTTGTTTTATACTAACACTAGTTTATAACTTAAGGACATCTGCTGTTAAAAATTGCAGTATAAATGTATTAAAAAATGCAATAAAAATCTTACTATTGTATTGTATACTATTGTATTGACTTATTTTTAAAACTTTCAAGCACTTCTCAACTGAGTGCCCCTTTGGGGGGAAAGAAGTGCTTGGGGGCTATTCAATTGGTACCAGAAGAGGAGAAGGGACAAGGTTTCTACTAGACTTTTCCTGGTACCCAGAAAAGACCATTCCTGGCGTCCTATCCTGGACCTGTCTACTCTAAACACCTTTTTGGCGATTCCAAAATTCAAGATGCTAACTCTCTTCACCAGTTGCTTCCTATGCTAGGCAAAGACGCCTGGTTGGCAACACTAGATTTAAAGGAAGCATACCTGCACATCCCAATCGGGGCCCTTTGGCTTGTCTACTGCGCCCAAGGTATTCACAAAGTGCCTAGCTCCAATCATTGCATTTTGCAGGCAAAGAAATATTCAAATATACCCATACCTGGACGATTGTCTAATTCAGGCAGAAAGCCGGGACATACTTTTGAATCATCTGGCCTTTGTACAAAGGGTGCTAACTTGTCTGGGGTACACCGTAAATTAAAAGAAATCACACCTGGTACCCTGTCAACTTAAATTCCTGGGAGCAAGCTTGAATACAACTTCCCAGATGGCTTTCCTCACACTGGAGAAACATTCATTTGACAATCTACTTCAAATAAGTGGCCACAAAAACCTTGCTATCTGTGAGGCAAATACTACAAGCCTTTGGGTTCATGGCCTCCTGCATCCTTCTAATTTCATATGCAAGACTGCATTATGAGGAAACTGCAATGGTATCTAAAAAGCCTATGGTGTCAACATTCTCAGGATCTAGAAGCAATGATTCCCATCATACCTTGCCTACTCCTAGAGTTCCTTTAGTGGGCAGAGGCCTGCCACTAAAACAAGGGACTACCATTCACACTACCCCTGCCGCCCAAACCCTAACAGACTCATCAGACTATGCATGGGAGGCTCACCTGGCAGGGAAGTGCATTCAGGGGAAATGGAACCCAAGTCAAATGCACCTGCATATCAATCAAAAAGAAATGTTAGCTGTACAGAATTCTCTGACAGACTTCAAGGACCACATTATTCCATGACAATTAATGGTAGACAGACAACACCACTGTAGTGGTACATAAACGAACGGGGGGGTACCCATTCTTACACCCTCTGCAGACTAGCCATGGTATTGTGGAACACAGCCTTGAGCTGCCAAATGCATCTACAAGTTCAATTCCTGCCAGGAGAACTAAGAACACTGGCAGATGGACTAAGAAACCTCATGGACCCATACACTGGCAGACGGACTAAGAAACCTCATGGACCCTCACGAGTGGAAACTGGAACAAAGGATTTTCAACATGTTGACAAGCAAATGGGGGAGCCCAGATATAGACCTCCCCACAGAACTATCAATTGGACAAATTTTGCACAAGGACTCCCTCAAACAGGCGTGGAAAGTGGATGCTCTGTCCTTCAAACCTATCAGTTTGCCTTTCCTCCTCTGCCTCTGCTCTCCAAAGTACTAGTAAAGGATTCTAGTTGGACAGGACTAAATCTCAAAGGAAATCTGAACTGCTGGTGGCATTTGCTGCAGGGACAGAGGGGAAGGCTATTTCGAAGCAAACCATTTCTAAATGGATAGGTCATTGCATTAATTTCTGCTATAAGCACCATGGAAAACCTATCCCACAGGGGATCAGACCCCACTCAGCCAGGGCTGCATCTACCTCTACAGTCTTTCTCAGAGGCATCCCTACCAAGGACATCCTAGAAGCTGCTAAGTCCAGAGCTGGGTTTGCCACTGCAGTCTTGCAGGGTCTTATAGCTGGTCCTAATGCTATCTAAATTCCTCCTCCCATCCTTCGCCTTGGGAATCTACCCAAATGTGATGACTGCAACAGTGAAACATGAAGAACATAGTACAGTTGGGTTGTTCATTTCTTGTGAAGGTAAGCAGCGTGTCCAAACGGACCATTTCCAAATGGTTGTATAAGGTTATTATGTTATACTTGCAGTAAAACAATTCCATGCAGGATCAGAACCCACTCTAGCTGTCACCAAAGCCTTTATGATAAATCGTCCGACATAATGACCATGTTCTATTTGGCTCTCCATAAACCATCGGGGAGAGAATTGGGGGAGATGCCTGATACAGCCCTGAGGGCAAAACCCGAGCGCTCCTACATACAGCTAGTCAAGTGGAAAATTACTCGCTGGCTAAAGGACTGGATTCTTGAAACTGCACCTTGGTTCACTGTACATTTTATAAAGCACTAAGTGTGATTCCTTTTCTGGTCCTACCACAACTTGATCTATACCTTACCCACCAAGGGTTCCTGAACCCTACCCCTTCCTTCTCCTGAATGTAGTAAGTTAAGGGGTCATTTACCCATATAGCCAAGGCTAATGCAGCAGTGAGATGTATGGTGAACATGGGGAAATTTTGTGTAGTAAACTTACCATAACAGTAGATGTTCAAGTGATCACTGCTGTAGCAGCAGCTCCCGCCCTACAATCCCCTTTGTTTTTGGTGTTTGGTTATGCCAGGGTGTATTTGAGTGACTTTTGACTTATTTTGTTGGTTGGTTGTCAGCTCAGCTTAAGCTGGCTAGGTGTGTGAAATTTGCCCTGAAGCTATGGGAAGGTGGCCAGTGATTTATCGTACGGATATAACCCATATAGCAAAGGCTACTGCAACAGACTCCATTTAAAAACATCTACTGTTGTAGCAAGTTTACTTGCACAACTGTATTTTAATACCAAGTAGTCTGCCCATCCACTTAGTCTAGTAATCTATAATCCTACAAGGCAATCGACCTGGAGGTCATTTTAAGCTTAGCCATTTTAACCCAAAGCAATACTGTATGGGTACTAGTCAGTACCTAAGATTGCATTTAGTGATGACTGCCCATGTCCAGGAGGGTTGTGGCCACTATCCCTGGTAAGAATTTATGGTGCCCCATCCACTCATCTAGGTTCCTCTTGAACATGTCCTAGAGGTGCTGTGTTTCACATTGACAGCTGTTCCAAAGGCATGGCAATCGCTGGGAGGTAAGTCTATCCCTCTAGCATGTCCTATTTAAGTCGCAGGCCATATTTAAATCTCTGGAATGGGTAGCCCTAGATCCATTTGATCTACGGATATGTATCAAGTTCATTAGGTTTTGGTTTTGCTCTGTAGGTCAGGTGCACCTCTCGCTTAAGTCTATATGATAAGAGTATAGTGACAGGGATTTTAGTTTGTCTTTGTAAGGCACATGCTGGTGGCCCTTTATCTTCTTTGTTGGACACCTCTGAGGTCTCTCCAATTACTGTAGATGCTTAGTACAGTACATGTGGAATGGGGCATTTTACTCCATTATGGCCCTGATAAGTGCCGAGTATTGGGGGAGTTGTAACTTTTGTTTTCGAGGTGATAAAGTGAGCTATGTGGAAAACATTCCTTAACAGTAGACGTGGTGGTAGAAGTAAGGTCGCAGTCAACCTGTGATCCCAGGTCACTTACCAGTTCATGGGTATTTGGAGCACTTGATAGTGGGAAGGGGGCATTGTGCCAAAGGGAATAATGATGCAGTTCTTCGCATTCAGTTTGAGTGTGTGACTAATGCACCAGTTGTTGGTCTGTGAGACCCTCCTGGATTATACTGACATCATTTGGGGATTCCGTGATTGCACCTACTTTGCAGTCTGCAAACTTGGTCAGCCGCAACCCATTAGTTCTTACCTGAACTTCTGAGAAGTATATACCAAACAGTAGGGGGGCTGTCCTGTGGCACCCTGCTAGTAACTGGTCTGCTGGTGGATGTGGGTCCTGGATTATACTGACATCATTTGGGGATTCAGTGATTGCACCTACTTTGCAGTCTGCAAACATGGTCAGCCGCAACCCATTAGTTCTGACCTGAACTTCTGAGAAGTATATACCAAACAGTAGGGGGGCTGTCCTGTGGCACCCTGCTAGTAACTGGTCTGCTGGTGGATGTGGAGTCTCCCACTTTGATAGTGTCTGGTTTTGAGAGTCATTTGACAACCCATCTTGCAGTGAAGTGTTTTACGTTCAGTTGGCTAAGTTTTATCTGTAATGCCTGAATGTGGGATTGTGTCAAGTCTTTGCCTAGTCGAGGTGTGCTGTGTAAACATCTTTGCCTCATCAATGGCCTTGGTCACATTCTGAGAAATCCACCAGATTTAATAGGCAGGGTCTGCCCTTCACAAAGCTTATTCTGGTAGGATCCAGGGTTTGGAGGTCACCCATGTCTGTATTTGAGGTCCATAAAGATAACATTCCTTGGCCTTGCAGATGAAGCTGTTCAGGCTTATGGGTCTGTAATTCAGGTCAGTTGCTAGGCCACCTCTGAAGAGGGGGGAATAAACTGTGGCTGTTCCATTCTGCAGGAACAAAGCCTGTGGTTACCCTATGATTGAAAAGGGTACTTAGTAATGATGCTAGTTTTTTTGTTTTAGCCTGTTTTAGAAGACAGCCTGGGATGTCATCTGGTCCCATAGAGGCTGTGATGTTCTTCGTGTTTCATTGTTGCAGTCATTACATTTGGGTAATCTGCTGGCAGGTTGCCCTCAGTCGGCCTGAATTCCAAAGTCTTGGGTCCTGCGTCGGCTGCTGTCTCCTCCTCCATGAAGTCAGGGGCACAAAGCAAGCAGACAACGCCATTTTCTTTAGTCTTTCTTGCCGCGTGGTGGTGCCCAAAGCAGAAGCATTTTGCAAGTGCCGGTCGGCCGACTCCTGAAATATTAGAGTTTGAGTTTCAGAACCAAAGTCTTCACTAAAGTTAAGTACCCTGTTGGGGAAACTTTTTTTCTTGCTCCATACCGATGTCAGAAAAAGTTAGTAGTTGTATTACTTGTGAGAAGCAAATACCTCCTAAGGATTTCCATTTATACTGTATTCCTTGCCCAGGCCCTGATCACAACGTGCCTGGCTGGCTGTTTTGTGCTAGATTTAACCAACGCACTATTAAGAGTCTGTATATTTTTGCCTGAGTATTTTGGAAAACAGATTTAACTACCCAGAAATGTCTTCTGATAGCAATCGGACTACTGGAGTACATAAAAAAAGCAAAGAAAAGGACAGAGACACAGTCTAGGTCCAAAACTGGCAGCGAAGCTTCTCCTAAGCCAGTCGCCGGTACTCTGTGAGGTGCTTTCACAGATACCCGGTAATTTGAGTCGCAGGCCCCTACCGACACCCATGTGGCATCCGGCATGCCGTGAGGTACTGACCCCACGGATGTATCTCCCTCAGATGGGTCCTGATCAGGCACCGGCTTCTGAGGGTGTATTCAGGCCTCAACATTTTTATATCAAACCGACGACAGCTGCAAAACCAAAGACAAAAACAACTTCTAAAACTAAACTGACGCATGAGCCACATGCACAGGCCTCTATGCCTAAATAACAGATTATCAAAATGACTGAAGACCTTATTACCTTGATCAGGGGTTTCCATCCCCCTCCAGATAAGAGGCCTAGGCAAGGCACTGATTATGAATCTTCAGATCAGGTTTCTATTTCTTCTGATCGGGAATCATCTATACCTCCCTATGAGGATTCTGATGCAGAGGAGTCTATACCATCTGCATCCCCTCCTGAGGATTATTCATTTGGAGAAGCCTTGCATACTTTGAGGGAGCATTTTCACTGGAAGAGTCAAGATTTCTCAGAATCAAAAAAGAGGCTCAGGGATTTCCTTCTCCCTCAGCACAGGCCTTTAGCCATACTCTGTTTTAGATATTGTGAATGATGTGTTCGGAGTCAAGCTTAACCCCTGACTCCTTACCTCTGGCTCCCAGCAAGCCTGACCGATATTACAGGGTCCCTGACTCAAACAAATTTTTATTTAGAAACCCTGCTGCTGATCCTGAAACTATTTCACAGGGTCCAAGGGGAGTTAAGGCCTCAACAGCAAAAAATCCTACCCCCTCTGACAGAGATTCAAGGGCACTGGATAGATGGGGGAAAAAAGGTTTATACATCTGCAACCTTGGCAATTAGGGCCTTAAACTGCCAGTTTCATGTGCTCAAGTATCAACAACATGTTATGGGATTGCTGAAACAGAAAGTTATGTTGATTTCTGAATGTGCAGCAAATAAAGAATTGCAGGAATTATTGCATGCAGCTGAACAGGTTGGAAAGCATAATTTGCAATGTGGTTTTGATTCCTTAGAGGCCTCCTGCAGGGCCGCAGTTACTGGATCTGTGATTAGGAGGCATGCCTGGCTAAAGGAACAAAATTTGCCTGATCATGTTAAAACTAAATTGCTAGATGCACCTTTACAGCATGATAGTCTGGTGTTAAGGCAGAAGAGGTTTTAAAGAAAATGGAAGACAAAGCGAAGTCTATGCAAACTGTAAAAGGCTTCTTACAAGTGCAGCCACCAAGATTCAGTAGACACTGGCATACAAAAAATTGGTCCTTTCCAGCAGCAGACAGAGCTCAAAGGGGCAAATCCAGATGCCCTAAGGGTTCCAGATACCAGGCACAAGATTCATACAGGTCAAAGCAATGGGGTGCTTCTACCTCCAAATCTGGAGGAGATAAAGCGCAAACCTACAGAAAACAGTCCCAATGACTTCCCTCTGCCTTCACCCAGCACTTAGCACCCTTAGGGGAAAAATAGCACTTTTTGCTCAAAATTGGCAGTTAATAACCCAGGACAAGTGGGTGCTAAACATAGTATCACAGGGATTCAGATTCCATTTCCATACTCTGCCAATGGCAAGTGGTTGGCCAGATCTGCCAAAAAATCAATGGGCAGAGGCACAGAAAAAATCAATGGGCAGAGGCACAGAAACAGGTTACGTCCCTCATGGATATGGGGGCCATTCAGCCAGTACCAGAATAGGAAAAAGGACGGACAATATTTTTACTCAAGACTGTTCTTGGTACCCAGAAAGGACAAGGCCTGGTGGCCAATACTGGATTTATCAATTTTGAACACAACTTGGACATTCCAAATTTCAAAATGCTGACTTTGCAGCAGTTTCTGCTCATGCTGGGCAAGAATGCTTGGCTGGTGACATTAGACCTAAAAGAGGCATACCTACATGTCCCAATAAGGCAATCGTGCAGATGCCTCAGATTCAAGGCTGGCTTAATGCATTACCAGTTCTCTGCACTGCCCTTTGGCTTATCTACTGGGCCCAGGGTCTTTACAAAGTGCCTGGCACCAGTAATTGCATTTTGCAGACAAAGAAGTATACAGATGTATCCTTACTTGGACAACTGTCTCATTCAAGCAGAGAACAAGGACATTCTTCTTCAACACCTGGCGTTTGTGAAAAGGCTTCTAACATGCCTAGGGTACACAATAAACGAAAATAAATCACAACTGGTACCCCCTCAAAAGATAACATTCCTGGGTGCGAACTTGAATACAGCTGCCCAGATGGCTTACCTCACGCCAGACGAGCAAAGGCAACTGACTACTTATTTCAAAACTGATGGCAACAAAAACCCAGTTATCTGAAAGACCAATTCTGCAGGCTTTGGGCTTCATGGCATCCTGCATCCTACCTTCCTTCTCCTGAATGTAGTAAGTTAAGGGGTCATTTACCCATATAGCCAAGGCTAATGCAGCAGTGAGATGTATGGTGAACATGGGGAAATTTTGTGTAGTAAACTTACCATAACAGTAGATGTTCAAGTGATCACTGCTGTAGCAGCAGCTCCCGCCCTACAATCCCCTTTGTTTTTGGTGTTTGGTTATGCCAGGGTGTATTTGAGTGACTTTTGACTTATTTTGTTGGTTGGTTGTCAGCTCAGCTTAAGCTGGCTAGGTGTGTGAAATTTGCCCTGAAGCTATGGGAAGGTGGCCAGTGATTTATCGTACGGATATAACCCATATAGCAAAGGCTACTGCAACAGACTCCATTTAAAAACATCTACTGTTGTAGCAAGTTTACTTGCACAACTGTATTTTTGTACCAAGTAGTCTGCCCATCCACTTAGTCTAGTAATCTATAATCCTACAAGGCAATCGACCTGGAGGTCATTTTAAGCTTAGCCATTTTAACCCAAAGCAATACTGTATGGGTACTAGTCAGTACCTAAGATTGCATTTAGTGATGACTGCCCATGTCCAGGAGGGTTGTGGCCACTATCCCTGGTAAGAATTTATGGTGCCCCATCCACTCATCTAGGTTCCTCTTGAACATGTCCTAGAAGTGCTGTGTTTCACATTGACAGCTGTTCCAAAGGCATGGCAATCGCTGGGAGGTAAGTCTATCCCTCTAGCATGTCCTATTTAAGTCGCAGGCCATATTTAAATCTCTGGAATGGGTAGCCCTAGATCCATTTGATCTACGGATATGTATCAAGTTCATTAGGTTTTGGTTTTGCTCTGTAGGTCAGGTGCACCTCTCGCTTAAGTCTATATGATAAGAGTATAGTGACAGGGATTTTAGTTTGTCTTTGTAAGGCACATGCTGGTGGCCCTTTATCTTCTTTGTTGGACACCTCTGAGGTCTCTCCAATTACTGTAGATGCTTAGTACAGTACATGTGGAATGGGGCATTTTACTCCATTATGGCCCTGATAAGTGCCGAGTATTGGGGGAGTTGTAACTTTTGTTTTTCGAGGTGATAAAGTGAGCTATGTGGAAAACATTCCTTAACAGTAGACGTGGTGGTAGAAGTAAGGTCGCAGTCAACCTGTGATCCCAGGTCACTTACCAGTTCATGGGTATTTGGAGCACTTGATAGTGGGATGGGGGCATTGTGCCAAAGGGAATAATGATGCAGTTCTTCGCATTCAGTTTGAGTGTGTGACTAATGCACCAGTTGTTGGTCTGTGAGACCCTCCTGGATTATACTGACATAATTTGGGGATTCAGTGATTGCACCTACTTTGCAGTCTGCAAACTTGGTCAGCCGCAACCCATTAGTTCTTACCTGAACTTCTGAGAAGTATATACCAAACAGTAGGGGGGCTGTCCTGTGGCACCCTGCTAGTAACTGGTCTGCTGGTGGATGTGGGTCCTGGATTATACTGACATCATTTGGGGATTCAGTGATTGCACCTACTTTGCAGTCTGCAAACATGGTCAGCCGCAACCCATTAGTTCTGACCTGAACTTCTGAGAAGTATATACCAAACAGTAGGGGGGCTGTCCTGTGGCACCCTGCTAGTAACTGGTCTGCTGGTGGATGTGGAGTCTCCCACTTTGATAGTGTCTGGTTTTGAGAGTCATTTGACAACCCATCTTGCAGTGAAGTGTTTTACGTTCAGTTGGCTAAGTTTTATCTGTAATGCCCGAATGTGGGATTGTGTCAAGTCTTTGCCTAGTCGAGGTGTGCTGTGTAAACATCTTTGCCTCATCAATGGCCTTGGTCACATTCTGAGAAATCCACCAGATTTAATAGGCAGGGTCTGCCCTTCACAAAGCTTATTCTGGTAGGATCCAGGGTTTGGAGGTCACCCATGTCTGTATTTGAGGTCCATAAAGATAACATTCCTTGGCCTTGCAGATGAAGCTGTTCAGGCTTATGGGTCTGTAATTCAGGTCAGTTGCTAGGCCACCTCTGAAGAGGGGGGAATAAACTGTGGCTGTTCCATTCTGCAGGAACAAAGCCTGTGGTTACCCTATGATTGAAAAGGGTACTTAGTAATGATGCTAGTTTTTTTGTTTTAGCCTGTTTTAGAAGACAGCCTGGGATGTCATCTGGTCCCATAGAGGCTGTGATGTTCTTCGTGTTTCATTGTTGCAGTCATTACATTTGGGTAATCTGCTGGCAGGTTGCCCTCAGTCGGCCTGAATTCCAAAGTCTTGGGTCCTGCGTCGGCTGCTGTCTCCTCCTCCATGAAGTCAGGGGCACAAAGCAAGCAGACAACGCCATTTTCTTTAGTCTTTCTTGCCGCGTGGTGGTGCCCAAAGCAGAAGCATTTTGCAAGTGCCGGTCGGCCGACTCCTGAAATATTAGAGTTTGAGTTTCAGAACCAAAGTCTTCACTAAAGTTAAGTACCCTGTTGGGGAAACTTTTTTTCTTGCTCCATACCGATGTCAGAAAAAGTTAGTAGTTGTATTACTTGTGAGAAGCAAATACCTCCTAAGGATTTCCATTTATACTGTATTCCTTGCCCAGGCCCTGATCACAACGTGCCTGGCTGGCTGTTTTGTGCTAGATTTAACCAACGCACTATTAAGAGTCTGTATATTTTTGCCTGAGTATTTTGGAAAACAGATTTAACTACCCAGAAATGTCTTCTGATAGCAATCGGACTACTGGAGTACATAAAAAAAGCAAAGAAAAGGACAGAGACACAGTCTAGGTCCAAAACTGACGACGAAGCTTCTCCTAAGCCAGCCGCCGGTACTCTGTGAGGTGCTTTCACAGATACCCGGTAATTTGAGTCGCAGGCCCCTACCGACACCCATGTGGCATCCGGCATGCCGTGAGGTACTGACCCCACGGATGTATCTCCCTCAGATGGGTCCTGATCAGGCACCGGCTTCTGAGGGTGTATTCAGGCCTCAACATTTTTATATCAAACCGACGACAGCTGCAAAACCAAAGACAAAAACAACTTCTAAAACTAAACTGACGCATGAGCCACATGCACAAGCCTCTATGCCTAAATAGATTATCAAAATGACTGAAGACCTTATTACCTTGATCAGGGGTTTCCATCCCCCTCCAGATAAGAGGCCTAGGCAAGGCACTGATTATGAATCTTCAGATCAGGTTTCTATTTCTTCTGATCGGGAATCATCTATACCTCCCTATGAGGATTCTGATGCAGAGGAGTCTATACCATCTGCATCACCTCCTGAGGATTATTCATTTGGAGAAGCCTTGCATACTTTGAGGGAGCATTTTCACTGGAAGAGTCAAGATTTCTCAGAATCAAAAAAGAGGCTCAGGGATTTCCTTCTCCCTCAGCACAGGCCTTTAGCCATACTCTGTTTTAGATATTGTGAATGATGTGTTCGGAGTCAAGCTTAACCCCTGACTCCTTACCTCTGGCTCCCAGCAAGCCTGACCGATATTACAGGGTCCCTGACTCAAACAAATTTTTATTTAGAAACCCTGCTGCTGATCCTGAAACTATTTCACAGGGTCCAAGGGGAGTTAAGGCCTCAACAGCAAAAAATCCTACCCCCTCTGACAGAGATTCAAGGGCACTGGATAGATGGGGAAAAAAGGTTTATACATCTGCAACCTTGGCAATTAGGGCCTTAAACTGCCAGTTTCATATGCTCAAGTATCAACAACATGTTATGGGATTGCTGAAACAGAAAGTTATGTTGATTTCTGAATGTGCAGCAAATAAAGAATTGCAGGAATTATTGCATGCAGCTGAACAGGTTGGAAAGCATAATTTGCAATGTGGTTTTGATTCCTTAGAGGCCTCCTGCAGGGCCGCAGTTACTGGATCTGTGATTAGGAGGCATGCCTGGCTAAAGGAACAAAATTTGCCTGATCATGTTAAAACTAAATTGCTAGATGCACCTTTACAGCATGATAGTCTGGTGTTAAGGCAGAAGAGGTTTTAAAGAAAATGGAAGACAAAGCGAAGTCTATGCAAACTGTAAAAGGCTTCTTACAAGTGCAGCCACCAAGATTCAGTAGACACTGGCATACAAAAAATTGGTCCTTTCCAGCAGCAGACAGAGCTCAAAGGGGCAAATCCAGACGCCCTAAGGGTTCCAGATACCAGGCACAAGATTCATACAGGTCAAAGCAATGGGGTGCTAGCAATGGGGTGCTTCTACCTCCAAATCTGGAGGAGATAAAGCGCAAACCTACAGAAAACAGTCCCAATGACTTCCCTCTGCCTTCACCCAGCACTTAGCACCCTTAGGGGAAAAATAGCACTTTTTGCTCAAAATTGGCAGTTAATAACCCAGGACAAGTGGGTGCTAAACATAGTATCACAGGGATTCAGATTCCATTTCCATACTCTGCCAATGGCAAGTGGTTGGCCAGATCTGCCAAAAAATCAATGGGCAGAGGCACAGAAAAAATCAATGGGCAGAGGCACAGAAACAGGTTACGTCCCTCATGGATATGGGGGCCATTCAGCCAGTACCAGAATAGGAAAAAGGACGGACAATATTTTTACTCAAGACTGTTCTTGGTACCCAGAAAGGACAAGGCCTGGTGGCCAATACTGGATTTATCAATTTTGAACACAACTTGGACATTCCAAATTTCAAAATGCTGACTTTGCAGCAGTTTCTGCTCATGCTGGGCAAGAATGCTTGGTTGGTGACATTAGACCTAAAAGAGGCATACCTACATGTCCCAATAAGGCAATCGTGCAGATGCCTCAGATTCAAGGCTGGCTTAATGCATTACCAGTTCTCTGCACTGCCCTTTGGCTTATCTACTGGGCCCAGGGTCTTTACAAAGTGCCTGGCACCAGTAATTGCATTTTGCAGACAAAGAAGTATACAGATGTATCCTTACTTGGACAACTGTCTCATTCAAGCAGAGAACAAGGACATTCTTCTTCAACACCTGGCGTTTGTGAAAAGGCTTCTAACATGCCTAGGGTACACAATAAACGAAAATAAATCACAACTGGTACCCCCTCAAAAGATAACATTCCTGGGTGCGAACTTGAATACAGCTGCCCAGATGGCTTACCTCACGCCAGACGAGCAAAGGCAACTGACTACTTATTTCAAAACTGATGGCAACAAAAACCCAGTTATCTGAAAGACCAATTCTGCAGGCTTTGGGCTTCATGGCATCCTGCATCCTACTGATTCCATATGCAAGACTGCATATGAGGAAACTTCAATGGTACCTAAAAAGTTAATGGAGTCAGCATTGTCACAGTCTGGAAACAATGATTCCTTGTATTCCCTGCTTACAACAGGAGTTTCTATGGTGGGCAAAGGCACGTCACTAAAACATGGGACAGGCCTTCACTCTACCCCCTGCCAGCCAAACCTTAACAGACTCCTCAAATTATGCCGGGGGGGCCCACATGACGGGAACATGCATTCAGGGCATATGGACCCCAAAACAAATGCACTCACAGCCTTCAAGGACTTACTTCATCCAGGTCAACTACTGATAAAGATGGGGTCAACTACTGATAGACGGGCAACACCACGGTCATGTGGTATATAAACAAGCAGGGGGGCACACAGTCATGCCCCTTTTGCAGATTAGCCATGGAACTGTGGGACACAGCTTTGACTTACCAATTACATCTTCAAGCTCAATTCCTGCCAGGAAAACAAAATACTCTGGCAGACTATTTAAGCAGAAACCTTATGGATCCTCACGAGTAGAAAGCTAGAGCCACAAGTCTTCAGCATGATAACAAAGAAATGGGGAAGCCCAGACATAGATCTATTTGCCTCTCCCCAAAATTATCAATTGAAAAGGTTATGCACATGGACTTATCACAGAGAAGTGTGGAAATTGGACGCCCTATCCTTCAGTTGGAAAAACCTATTAGTTTACGCCTTTCCTCCCTCCTGCCTCTTCTTCCCAAGGTCCTCTTAAGTCAGACAAGAGAAACCAAAAATGACACTAATTGCCCCGGACTGGCCCCGCCAATACTGGTACCCACTCCTAAGGAACTTGTCTCAATACCCAGCTTGGACCTTACCTCAAAGACATCCACTACTGTCCAAGCAAAACAATCAGGTCCTGCACAATCCACACCAAACACTGAACCTGGCAGCAAGGCTGATCACGTAGTTATACAAACAACACCTCTCAGTAAAGCTGTGATGGATGTCATTTTGGAGGCCAGAAGGTCTAGTACTAGAAAATCTTATGCTGATAAATGGAAGCGATTCTGTACTTGGAATCAAGCACAAGGAACTGATAACAGCAGAACCAAATATTCCTCCGATATTACAATACTTGACAGATGTTTGACAAAGGCCTATCTTTCTCATCAATTAAAATCCATGCGTCTGCCATTTTGGCTCATTACAATACAGAGCCACCAATCTTTTTCTCATGCTTTATTAAAGCAGTATCTTAGAGGAGCCAAAAATTTTAAGGCCTCCTAGAAGATCACCAATACCTGCATGGGAGCTTACTTATGTGTTGGAAAAGCTCACCCTGCCTCCATTTGAACCAGCTGCTACTGCTGATATAAAGTTCTTATGGAAAACAGCTCTGCTACTAGCAATTACTTCAGCAAGAAGAGTCTCAGAGCTACAGGCCCTCATGGCTGTGGGGCCTTTTATCATATTTTACCCAGACAGGGTGTCTCCGAGGACAAGTCCAACATTTATGCCTAAGGTGGTTTCCAGTGTGGCTCTTAACCAAACTATTCATCTGCGAACCTTTTATCCAAATCCACAGAACAAGGGGGAGAGAATTCTGCATTCCTTGGACGTACACAGACAGCTAAGATTCTACTTGAGCAGGACTAAAGCTCTAAAATAAACTGAGCAGTTACTAGTGACATATGCTGCAGGATCAGAAGGAAAGGCTATTTCAAAGCAGACTATTTCAAAGTGGATAAGCCACTGCATTCGTTTCTGCTACTTACACCATGGTAAACCTGTGCCCAAGGGCATTGGGTCTCATTCCAACAGAGTTGCAGCTACTTCAGCAGCCTTTCTCAGAGGAGTACCAACCAAAGACATTCTAGAGGCTGCTACTTGGAGTTCTGTTCACTCCTTTGCAAAGCATTATCATTTGCCTCTCTACTCTTAAGTCCAGGGCAGGCTTTGCCACTGCAGTTCTGCAGGGCCTTATAGCCGCACCTAATGCTGTTTAGCTCCAGCCTCCCAAGCATAGCTTTGGGATTCTACCCAAATGTAATGACTGCAACAGTGAAACACGAAGAACCTAGTACAGTTGTGTACACTTACCATAAATGTAGATGTTAGTGTATTCACTGTTGCAGTCCAGGTTACCTGCCTGCCATCCCCCTTTCATTCTGGAGTTTCTTTCCTTCTCTATCTTCTACAACCTATGTGGTGTATTTGCTTGTAGATGTTTGTACTGATGCATGTATATATATTTTTTATACATGTATATTTTTGCTACCTTTTTTGGGGGTACCTGACATCTGGGGCAAGAAAAACTATGGCGTTGGCTGCTTGTTTTGTGCACCTGTCCTCTTGCAGGTGGAGACGGCAGCCGACGCAGGACCCAAGGCTTTGGAATTCAGGCCGACTGAGGGCAACCTGCCAGCAGATTACCCAAATGTAATGTCTGCAACAGTGAATACACTCTTATATCTACATGTATGGTAAGTGTACACAACTGTACTTTCCCGACTGTGCTGAAAATAAGGAATTACAGGATTTGATGCATTCTGTTGAGCAGGTTGGAAAACATACTTTGCAATGTGGTTTTGAGTCATTAGAGGCATCTTGCAGGGCAGCTGTCACTGGGTCTGTACTTAGAAGGCATGCTTGGCTTAAGGAGCAATCTTTGCCAGATCATGTTAAAGCTAAATTACTGGATGCTTCCTTAAACCAAGACAACCTGTTTGGCAACAAAGCAGAAATAGTACTTAAAAGATGGAAGATTGGGTTTTGAGGACCTGCTCTTCAGATATGTAAGGTGTGGGGGGGGGGTGGTTGGCAAAGGTTGTAAGGTGTGGGGGGGTGGTTGGCAAAGGTTGTAAGTTGAATAAAGTAGTGAAAGGTTTTCTGCTAGCGGGTTTGCTATCTTTGGGGTCAGTGTGTGCAATACCATTGGCCACCAGTTCTGCATATGCTTGGGTCCTACCATTTAGGTTGCATACATAGCTGTAAAAGGCCTTATGGTTATCCTTGGCGGTAGTTGCTAGGTTTCTCTCAAAGGAGCTCTTGGAGGATTTGACAAGTTGTTGTATTTGCCTGTTAAGGCCAAGGAGGGTGGCTTTTTTTTTTTCATTGTTTGGTCCCTGTCTTTGTTTTCTTGGACAGCAACTTTTTGCATTTATTGTAGAGTTTGATGCTGGAAGTCCATCATGGCAGCTTGATTTTACTTTGGGCTCTGGCTTTGATTCTGTCTCATACAGCAGAGTTTTATATTCTTATACAAGTGATTGTATGGGGCTTTAGCGTAAGCTTTGGCAGTTACCACTTTCAGTTTGGGGTGGGGCTTGGAACAAATTTATACCTTCACCTAAGGGGTGGGGCTTGGAACAAATTTATACCTTCACCTAAGTGGTTATAGTTTGCCTTGGTGAATTTTTTTGACTGATTTCCTGCTTTGAGTTCTGGTGTTTGTCAGTTTGGTGTTTGTGTCAGTTTGAAAGTGACTGATCTGGTTGTCTGTTTTAACTGAGGGTCATACAGTTTCAGCAGTGCACCTGTTTGACATGTTGGTGAGGACAAAGATCCAGAATGTTCGTTTATTCCTCTTGTTGGGGTATGGACAAAGTCAAGGAACTTTTGTGCTAACGAGTTTAGGCTGCAGTAGGTTTCCCAGTTGATAGTTAGTTGAAATCCCCCATAACCAGTAGTTGAAATCCCCCATAACCAGTGTGTTCAGTAAAATTTGGATTGCCTTGGTGTCGTGACCCATGGAGGAGGATCTGTAACTGGCTAAGACTTTGAATGCGAGTCTTACCCATTGTAACCTGGACCTGGAGAAACTCCATGGAATTGTCCAGTTTAACTAGGTGGGAGGTGAATCCATCTCTAATGTAGATGGAACACTGTCTCCTTAGGTTGTCACACATTCATTTTGTGGTCTAAAGGTGTGGAAGGCATTGTAGCTTTGCAAGGCTGGGCATTCTCTTGAGCCCTTGAACAATGTTTCTGTGATTGCACAGACCTCTACATCTTCTAGTGACAGAAGTGCTTCCAGGGAGTGCAGCTCCTAGCATTTAACTGCATGACCCTTATTTTGTTCTGATTGGATAATTTCATGTCGGTAATGATTTTGAGACCTTGCCTAAAAAGGCAGTATGAGGGTGGCAAGAGCCTTTACCACCAGCTGAAAGCCTAGGGATGCCAGGTGCAAACCATGTCTTGCAAAGCAGCAAGGTTCGTCTAACATGGCTTCCCAGGCAGACAGGAACTGGATCCCCTTGGAATGACACCAAAAGCTATCGATCACTTTGTTTATACTGTGGCATCATTCTAGATGAGGGTAGTATGCTGCTCCAGGCTAGGGAAATACCTACCTGGGACACCATACTCTTGAGCTTGCCCATGTCTCTGTTCGTATAGTCCAGTGAGGTACAGTGCAATGAGTATTTGCCCCCTTCCTGAGTTTTTTTTTGCATGTTTGTCACACTTATGTTTCAGATCATCAAACAAATGTAATATTAGACAAAGATAACCCAAGTAAACACAAAATGCAGTTTTTAAGTGATTTTATTTATTAAGGGGAAAAAAAAATATCCAAACCTACATGGCCCTATGTGAAAAAGTAATTGCCCCATAAACATAACTGGTTGTGCCACCCTTAGCAGCAAGGACTGCAAGCAAGCACTTGCAATAACTGGCAATGAGTCTTTCAAATCACTGAGGAATTTTGGCCCACTTTTCTTTACAGAATTGTTTTAATTCAGCCATATTGGAAGGTTTCCGAGCATGAACCACCTTTTTAAGGTCATGCCACAGCATCTCATTTGGATTAAAGTCCGGACTTTGACTAGGCCACTCCAAAACCTCCATTTTGTTTTTTTAAGCCATTCAGAGGTGGACTTGCTGGTGTGTTTTGGATCACTGTCCTGCTGCAGAACCCAAGTGCGCTTCAGCTTGAGGTCACGAACTGATGGCCGTACATTTTTAAGGATTTTTTGGTAGAGAGCAGAATTCACGGTTCCATCAATCACAGCAAGTCGTCCAGAAGCATCCCCAGACCATCCCACTACCACCACGATGTTTGACTGTTTGCATGGTGTTCTTTTTCTGAAATGCTGAAATTTTACGCCAGATGTAATGGGACGCACCCCTCCCAAAAAGTTAAACTTTTTTGTTTATAATCAGTCCACAGAATATTTTTTCCAAAAGTCTTTGGGATCATCAAGATGTTTTTTGGCAAAAGTGAGACTAGCTTTTATGTTCTTTTTGGTCAGCAGTGGTTTTCACCTTGAAACTCTGCCATGCATGCCATTTTTGCCCAGTCTCTCTTATGGTCGAGTCATGAACACTGACCTTAACTGAGGCAAGTGAGGCCTGCAGTTCTTTAGATGTTTCAAAAATCCACAAATAAGCAGGCAAACCAGAATAATCCGTTTGAAATGTAACTTTAAGCGCTTTTCGTACGTACTATGTACGAACTTCAGAAGGGGAACAACATTAAAAGTGCCATTTAAATACTAACGGTTAATGATCAGCTGATACATCAATTAAAATGTAAAAACACATTAAAGTCACCTCACTAAAGCACAACCAAGTCTGTATAATAATGAAACTTGCTACATAAAATGTCATTATAAATAGTCTATTATTTTGTTGTATATATTAACTAAAAAAGATATATATCAAATTATTTTAACCTTTTAAAGACTTATATTATTATATGAATTACTAAATCTGTATGAAAAATCCATTCCTATAACAAACAACTAATTAGACATTAAGCATAATAGATTCTTTGTATGAAAGGATCAAATTCAAAAAGTGTATCCTATTACAAAAATGTAATATGTATACTATATAAAAATGTGTAAAAAAAAAAATGTATACATAAATAAGAACATTGAATATTAACCCTATAAAATTCCTATCTGCCAAGACTAATGCCATTATGGAACACATCATTTAAACCAGGCAAGTTATAAGAATACAATCTAATCTGCCATACTAATTCTACCCTTTCCAATTCAATTTGGGCCACCCCTAATATTAGGTATTAACTGATCTAACACCCAAAATTTTGTGTAGGATATTCGGATACATGCTTAGCCAAGGCATTATCTAACTTAGATTTTTGTATGTTATATATGTTTCGTAGATTCTCTTAGTCTACGAACAGTTTTACCCACGTAAAAACATGGGCAAAGTTGGCATTTGGCTAAGTATATAACCATTTTGGAATTAGTTATTTTTGTACTTGCTTTTTAAATCAAAATTATTAATAATGATAGAATTACTCACTAGGATAAATTTACAATAGGGACAGGAACCACAACTATGCATGCCTTTATTAGTTACTTTACTTTCGATGTTATTAATACCATCCAGTAATTGTTTAAAGTTCCTGTCTCGTCTTAATGTAAGTTTAGGTGCTTTACCTACTTTATCTAATAATTCCTTACTTTCTGTTATAATGTTCCAGTTTTTAGAAACGATTCCCTTAATAAAATAAAAGTCGGAATTAAAGGTTAAGGTTAAACTATACTCAAAAGAAAGAGATTTATTTTTCTCTTTACTAGTAACTGGTGAACTAACTGCATCATCCAGAGAATTCTCAAACCCTGTACCTGCTGTTTTTCTAAGATAAACATTTCATTACATCTATTAACACCATATCCATCAACTATTGGTTTATAAACACCTCTATGTCTCATCATAAATTTAATCTATTATTTTATCAATAAATCCCTTAGGGTATGCTCTTCTAAGAAACATTTCCTTTAAATTCCTGCATTCCTCAAAAAAATCGTCATCCCTTGTAACCATCCGTGCAGCCCTTACTAACTGCCCTTTGACCACTGACTTTTTCTGATACATAGGGTGAGCACTAGAGAAATGCAGGAATGTGTTGGAATATGATGATTTTCTATATATTTTAGTTTCAAATTTTTTATCTAAATTGTTTATTAATAAGACATCCAAATAGGCAATTTGATTCTCTTCAAAATTAAAAGTGAAATGAAGAAAGTCAGTACTGGTGTTAAAATATTTGACAAGATTTTCAGCCACTTTAATATTGCCTCTCAATAAAATGAAAATATCCTCCAAATACCGGGTGTAATAGGCAATTTGAGAATTTATGTGCTCATTACCAAATACTAATTGTTTCTCCCAATAGCTCATAACCAAATTGGAGAAACTTGAGCGGCAGGGTGAGTCCATTGCCACTCTACTTTTAAAAACAATGTTGTGGACTAACACTATATATTCAGTAATCCCTCTCTTAAAAGTAGTTCCGAAAGAGGTGCACCTTTATCTTTTAAATTCAAAATTACCCATTCAATACCAAAGTCTTGCGGAATAGAGGTGTAAATGTCTTTCACATCTATTGTAAGTAAGTTGACCTGTTCATTAAAGTTAATGTCATTAATTTTCTGTAGGAAAGACCAAGAATCCTTACATATAGATATTTCAAGATTAACATATTTTTTTAAGCATCCCATCCACTACTTTAGCACAAGCATATGTTGCGCTATTCCTACCATTTACTATAAGCCTGAATGGTGGACTATTCAGGTCCTTATGTATTTTTGGCACCCCGAACAAAATGGGGGCTGTAGGAGAGGGCATAATTAAATTGTACAGATCCATATCTATCCTCTGTTCTATAAATAAATCCATTTATATAAGATTTAATTCTATTAATAGCCTGATTATATTCATTCAGGGAGGCTTGTACGTAAGACTCCGATGATAGATTATGAAAACAAAATTGAATCAATGCTATCTGGTCCATGAAGACCAGACCTCCTCCCTTGTCTGGCTTCATTATACGTACTCTAGTTTCTTTAAGATATTGGATCCATTTAAGTTCCTCGTCTGTGAGGTTATTCCTACCTACATTATTTCTTCCTATATACTGCATGTATCTAAAGTCAAGTTCACATAATTTTTCAAATATATACAAATATATAAAATTCCTATTTGTCATGTTAACATCCCCTAACAGGAATGCCAAATTTAATTTCCGCACATACATTTTTAAATCTAAAATGCAGTTCGTAATGTTCAAATTCCTCGTAGGTATAAAGGTGAGACCCTTTGCCAAAAGGTTAGCCAAATCAATAGGAACAAAAACAGAGGAGTAATTGTAAATGGAAAAAATCACCCTCGTTCTTGATGTGGGTAATTAGCCCTAAAGCTCCAACATCTATTTCCATTTGTTGTGTCTCCTCTTCTGATTCCACTGCCTTGTGTTCTCCCCTCTGAAACCCGATTTGTTTGAATCCCCCTTGGCCATTGTTAGAGGGAAAATTGCAGACGTTCACTTCTCTGAAGTCCTTCCTCATTATTAACTGTAGTGTCACTGTTGTTACTGTGATTATTAGTGAGGGGGTGTGGAGGTGGTGAAGGTACATCCTGTCGATTTTTAGTAATCTGGCCATCAAAATTGGTACAAGCTTGTGTATTTGGCAATTGGGAAGAAGTAGTACTTGCCTCTTCCCTTCTATACTTATACATGTTCCATTGCTATGCAGGTGGTGGACATGGATAAGCTATTCCTTGCTCGTACTGCTGACTGTCTCTTTGCAACTTTTTACACTTAATTGATCTTGCTTTATTGATAACTGAATCAATAGTCTGAAAAATATGTGAATACTCTAATTTGTATCTGAAAAAATCAGGATTTTTTTGCCAAATACACAAGCTTGTACCAATTTTGATGGCCAGATTACTAATAATCTACAGGATGTACCTTCACCACCTCCACCCCCCTCACTAATAATCACAGTAACAACAGTGACACTACAGTTAATAATGAGGAGGGACTTCGGAGAAGTGAATGTCTGCAGAAACAACCTAAAGCCAATTTTCCCTCTTAACAATGGCCAAGGGGGATTCAAACAATTGGGGGGGATTCAAACAATCTAGTTTTCAGAGGGGGAGAACACAAGGCAAGTGGAATCCGAAGAAGAGACACAACAAATGGAAATAGATGTTGGAGCTTTAGGGCTAATTCCCCACATCAGGAACTCTTGAGGGTGATTTTTCCATTTACAATTACTTCTCTGTTTTTGTTCCTGTTGATTTGGCTAACCTTTTGGCAAAGGGTCTCACCTTTATACCTACGAGGAATTCTAACATTACAAACTGTATTTTAGATTTAAAAATGTATGTGCGGAAATTAAATTTGGCATTCCTGTTAGGGGATGTCAACATGACCAATAGGAATCAATACAAAATTGCTAGTACCTATAACCCTCTGTTGCACAGTTCCTTGTATATATTTGAAAAATTATGTGAACTTGACTTTAGATACATGCAGTATATAGGAAGAAATAATGTAGGTAGGAATAACCTCACAGACGAGGAACTTAAATGGATCCAATATCTTAAAGAAACCAGAGTATGTATAATGAAGCCAGACAAGGGAGGAGGTCTGGTCTTCATGCACCAGATAAATTATGAAAACAAAATTGAATCAATGCTATCATCGGAGTCGTACGTACAAGCCTCCCTGAATGAATATAATCAGGCTATTAATAGAATTAAATCTTATATAAATGATTTATTTATAGAACAGAGGATAGATATGGATCTGTACAATTATTTAATTATGCCCTCTCCTACAGCCACTGTTTTGTTCAGGGTGCCAAAAATACATAAGGACCTGAATAGTCCACCATTCAGGCCTATAGTAAATGGTAGGAATAGCGCAACATATGCTTGTGCTAAAGTAGTGGATGGGATGCTTAAAAAATGTTAATCTTGAAACATCTATATGTAAGGATTCTTGGTCTTTCCTACAGGAAATTAATGACATAAACTTTAATGAACAGGTCAACTTACTTACAATAGATGTGAAAGACCTTTACAACTCTATTCCGCAAGACTTTGATATTGAATGGGTAATTTTGAATTTAAAAGATAAAGGTGCACCTCTTTCGGAACTACTTTTTAATAGCGGGATTACTGAATATAGTGTTAGCCCACAACTACATTATTTTTAAAAACAATTTCTACCATCAAAAGAGTGGAGTGGCAATGGGCTGCGGCTCAAGTTTCACCAATTTTGTTATGCGCTATTGGGAGAAACAATTTGTATTTGGTAATGAGCACATAAATTCTCAAATTGCCTATTAAACCCGGTATTTGGATGATATTTTCATTTTGAGAGGCAATATTAAAGTGGCTGAAGATCTAGTAAAAATTTTAACACCAGTACTGACTTTCATTTCACTTTTAATTTTGAAGAGAATCAAATTGCCTATTTGGATGTCTTATTAATAAAAAAAAAAACAATTTAGATAAAGATGAAACTAAAATATATAGAAAATAATCATATTCCAACACATTCCTGCATTTCTCTAGTTCTCACCCTATGTATCAGAAAAAGTCTGTGGTCAAAGGGTAGTTAGTAAGGGCTGCACGGATGGTTACAAGGGATGACTATATTTTTTTAAGGAATGCAGGAATTTAAAGGATATGTTTCTTAGAAGAGCATACCCTAAGGGATTTATTGATAAAATAATAGATGAAATTTATGATGAGACATAGAGGTGTTTATAAACCAATAGTTAATGGATATGGTGTTAATAGATGTAATGAAATGTTTATCTTAGAAAAACAGCAGGTATAGGGTTTGAGAATTCTCTGGATGATACAGTTAGTTCACCAGTTACTAGTTCACCAGTTACTAGTAAAGAGAAAAGTAAATCTTTCTTTCGAGTATAGTTTAACCTTAACCTTTAATTCCGACTTTTATTAAGGGAATTGTTTCTAAAAACTGGAACATTATAAAAGAAAGTAAGGAATTATTAGATAAAGTAGGTAAAGCACCTAAATTTACATTAAGATGAGACAGGAACTTTAAACAATTATTGGATGGTATTAATAACATCGAAAGTAAAGTAACTAATAAAGGCATGCATAGTTGTGGTTCCTGTCCCTATTGTAAATTTATCCTAGTGAGTAATTCTATCATTATTAATATTTTGATTTAAAAAGCAAGTACAAAAATTGTAATTTCAAAATGGTTATATACTTAGCCAAATGCCAACTTTGCCCATGTTTTTATGTGGGTAAAACTGTTAGTAGACTGAGAATCTACGAACACATATATAACATACGAACGCATATATAACATAAAAAAATCTAAGTTAGATAATGCCTTGGCTAAGCATGTATCCGAATATCCTACACATATTTTCAAATTTTGGGTGTTAGATCAGTTAATACCTAATATTAGGGGTGGCCCTTTTGAAATTGAATTGGAAAGTTTAGAATTAGTATGGCAGATTAGATTGTATTCTTATAACTGGCCTGGTTTAAATGATGTGTTCCATAATGGCATTATTTTTTACACTTTTATATAGTATACATATTATATTTTTGTAATAGGATACACTTTTTTGAATTTGATTCTTTCATACAAAGAATCTATTATGCTTAATGTCTAAGTTGTTTAGTTTGTTATAGGAATTGATTTTTTTCATACAGATTTAGTAATTCATATAATACAAGTCTTTAAAAGGTTGTTAATATAATTTGATATATATATATTTTTTAGTTGGTCTATTATTTTGTTGTATATATTATTTCTAATGACATTTTATGTAGCAAGTTTCATTATTATACAGACTTGGTTGTGCTTTAGCGAGGTGCCTTTAATGTGTTTTTACATTTTAATTGATGTATCAGCAGATCATTAACTGTTAGTATGTTGTTCCCCTTCTGAAGAAGTTTGTACATAGTATGTACGGAAAGCGCTTAAAGTAGTTTATATTTCAAACAGATTATTCTGGTTTGCCTGCCTATTTGTGGATTTTTGAAGTTTTTCTTTGTTTCATACATTTTTAGTTCTTTAGATGTTTTTGGGTTTTTTTGACCTCTTTGAGTTGTTGTTGCACTCTTGGGGTAATTTTTGTAGGCCGGTGACTCCTGGAAAGGTTCACCACTGTTTTCTCCATTTGTGGATAATGGCTCTCACCATGGTTTGCTGGAGTCCCAAAGCTTTAGAAATGGCTTTGTAACCTTTTCCAGACTGATAGATGTTAATTACTTTGTTTCTCATCTGTTCCAGAATTTCTTTAGATCACGGCATGTGAATTTCTTTAGATCACGGCATGTCTTCCTTTTTGGGATCTTTTGGCCTACTTCACTTTGTTTGACAGGTTCTATTTAAGTGATTTCTTGATTCAACAGGTCTGGTAGTAATCAGGCCTGGGTATGGCTAGTGAAATTGAACTCTTCCCAAAAATGTTATTAACCACAGTTACTTCATGATTTTGGTGCAGCGGTAGCATTGTTGCCTCACAGCAAGAGTTTCTCCCGTTCGATTCTCGCTTTTCATTGAAGGTTGAACGTCGAGCTGGCACCTCAGCGTTCGTGAAAATCTACTGCCAATCATTAGCGGACCGGAGTTCTGCTGCTGTGGCGACCCCTAATCGGGTAAAGCCGAAAAACAACTATTTTGTGATTTAACCAGGGGGCAATTACTTTTTCACATAGGGCCATGTAGGTTTGGGTAGTCTTTTTTTTTTTTTTTTCCTTAATAAATAAAATCATCACTTAAAAACTGCATTTTGTGTTTACTTGGGTTATCTTAGTCTAATATTTTTCTAATGTTTAAATTTGTTTGATATGAAACATTTAAGTGTGACAAATGTGCAACAAAATAAGAAATCTGGAAAGGGGCAAATACTTGTACGTCTCAGGTCATTCACACCAACATGAGCTATGACGGCCATAACAGTACTCTCTGACTGTCAGTTGTCGTTGTTGAGAGACAAGAGTACATGTGTTATTTGGTGAATCCTGGCACCAGACAGGCACCTGACCTTTCACCTTTTCCAGCCTGGTGAGTTGGGACATCTGTGCGTCTTGTCTCCACTGACAAGAAAGCTTGGTTTAAGTGTTTCACCTTACGGGCTTGGTGGGTGAAGACACTGGTGTTGCTATGTGTCTTGGGTGCTGTGGAGACTGTTACCTGTAGCAGAATTGTGTTTTGGAGGTCTCTGGTTTTTCGTAAGTTTTTTGAGAAAATCTCTGCTTATGTGGATTCACACGTTTGCGTACTATGTGAATATGTAATGGTGGGCGAGTTGACAACCTTTTCCGGGTCTCTCTTGGGCAGAGAGCCATACCTTCCTTACCTAAATCTTTTTGTCCATTGTTAAATTGAGCCTTGGTGGGAAGGCTTTCTGCATTTTCTATCCTCAGTGAAAGCCCCCTATCTCCACTTCAGTCTTCAAATGGTCTTGTTTCCCTAGATGCTATGGGGTCAAGCAAATGTCCATTTAGTACACCTGCAAATTTCTGAGTTCGCCACAGGCGTAATTTGTCCAGCTCAACTTCTACAGTTCAGAACCTTCCCCCATGGGGAGATGGTCTCCCCCTCTTGTCGAATGCTGTCTGTATGTATCTGGTGTCTGCCTACTTCATCTTGGGACTTCCTTGCAACAGTTCATTGTGTACACCTCGTATTTGTGTCATTGATTCTGAAAGTCTTCCCAGCATGGTTCAATTAGTACCCCTTTGAGGAACTGTTCCTTACTTGTGAATTTGGTCCACTACTATTGTTATTTGGTTAGTGGAATATCTCTGTGCTCAAGGCAGAAAAAAAATTGCTGAATCTGGTAAAGGTCAGGAACATGACATTCAGAAGTGCCCCATTTATCAAGGATCTAATCTGAAAATGATCTAGAGCTTGAATTTTCTCCCTGCAGCATGGTCTTGACTGGAATAGATGTGACATTCACCTGGTCTGCTGGGTCATTCCTCCTAAAGAAACTTAAGGTAAAATAGGAGGTGGGAGGAGTGAGACTGGTATCCAGTGCTCTGGTTTGGTCTGGGTCGTTCCAGTGAGGTGCTTTTGCTAACCCCATACTGAAGGAGTATGTCTGACCTCTCTTCACTTAGGCTGTACCTGTGGACAGTGACATGACCAACCTGTACCTGTGGACAGGGACAGTGACATGACCAACCTGAAGTACAAGAGGTGGCTTCAATGGACGCGCACACTAATGGTGTTGGAAGTTCAGTGTGATGGCTCTTAAGGGAGACTACTACCCCAGTTTTAGTCCGTGAGGATCACCTCCATCCCAAGCCAGAAATTTGGGTCCCTGTTGATTCAGAAGCTGACCATTGCTTCCTCATAAGTGGCGTATAGATTTCTGAAATTTTTTTAATTTATTTATTTTTTTAATTTGTCTTGTCTGCCCCTCTAGTCCCCATCCTTTTGTTGAAGAGTAGTTCAGCCTGCCCCAGGACTGCCAAAGGCACTTCAGCAGCCAGAAACTTATCTTTTAGCAGAGAAGAGTCCAGATACTGAGAGAGCAGGATTACTTCCCTCCTTTGGCATAGGACTCCCAGGAAGGTGAAAAGGAAGAACTGGCCGCTTCGCAGCCACAGATGTCCCTGTACTCCTGAATATGATGGCTGTTAAGGTGACTGTCCTGAGTCACCCACAACAGACACACCCACAATGGAGATTTCATTTGGAGAGAAACTACTCATTTGAGGAGACTTTTTTTTTTTTTTTTTTTTTTTTATTCTAGAAAGTAAGGAAGGAGGGAGTCAGACTCCCAAAATGTAACTTTGAATTGCTGGGCCTTAGTGTGACCATTCCTCCTGATGTTCATCGTGTTTCACTGTTGCTGTCATTACTCTTTGGTTATCCTGCTGGCAGGCTACCCACAATCTGCCTGAATTCCAAAGTTCTGGTCCGGCGTCTGCTCACTGTTGCTGTCATTAGTCTTGGGTTATCCTGCTGGCAGGCTATGCGCAGTCGGCATGAATTCCAAAGTCCTGGTCCGGCTGCTGTCACCTCTTCCCTGACGGTGCGCCAGGGGGTATAAAAGATGCAGCAGACGCCATTTTCTTCAGTCTTTCTTGCCGCGCGGTACCCGAAGCAAAAGCAGTTCGCAAGTGCCGGCTGTCCGACTCCTGAGATTTTCAAATCCGAATTTCAGAACCAAAGTCTTCATTAAAGCTAAGTACCCCGTTGGGGAAACTTTTTTTTTTCTTGCTCCAGACCGATGTAAGAAAAAGTTAACAATTGTATTTCTTGCTGGAAGCAAATACCTCAAGGATTTTCACTCTTACTGTATTCCTTGCCTAGGCCCTGATCACAACATTGCTAGCTTTCGTTTTTGTGCTAGATTTAACCAACGCACTATTAAGCATCGGTTCGATTTTGCAGTTCATTACTTTGGCCGAAGATTTAATTATATAATGCCGTCAGAACAGCTGATGACTGGAGTTTACAAAAAACGCGAGGACAAGGAAAAGGAATAGGCATCAGAAGTCCAAAACAGACGACGAGGCCTCCGTTAGGCCAGTCGCCGGTTCCCAGTGAGGCGAGCCCCTGGCGCCCACTACCTCAGAGCCACAGGCTGCTTCCAACTCCCACATGGAGCCGACTGGGCCTCTGGATAATCAAGGTTTTGGACACTCTGCAATCATTCCATCAGATGGATCCCGAGCCACTGAGCAGGCATCAGCTTCTGAGGGTGTCTTCAGACCTGCACAGTTGTATGTTAAGCCATCTTCAACCTCAAAGATAAAGACTAAAGCTACTCTAAAGACAAAGAAACAAGTACAGCATTCTCCTACTCAAGCTTCCATGCCTGAAAAACAGATGCTTAAAATGGCTGAAGACCTAATTACTATGATCAGGGGTTCCCATCCCCCTCCTGATAAGAGGCCTAGGCAAAAGACAGAGTATGATTCTTCTGATCAGGTTTCTATTTCCTCTGATTCCTGTTCTGAGCAGGATTATTCTATACCTGTCTATGAGTACTCTGATGCTAAAGAATCCATTCCTTCAGCCTCACCTCCTGAGGATTATTATTTTGGGGAAACCCTGCATACCATGAGGGAGCATTCCCACTGGGAGAGCCAAGATTACTCTGAATCTAAGAAAAGGCTCAGACTTTCTGCTACTTCCACAGCACAGACCCCTTGCTATTCCACCTGTTCTAGACATTGTAGATGTATTTTCAGAGTCCGGTCTGTCCCCTGACTCTTTACCTCCTGCACCTGCTAAGCCAGACAGATACTACACAGTCCCAGATTCTCATAAATTCCTATATAAAAACCCCGTTGCCGACCCAGAAACTATATCTCAGGGTCACAAGGGGGTCTAAGCTTCCACTGCAAAAAACCCTGTCCCCTCTGATAGAGATTCTAGGGCACTGGACAGATGGGGGAAAAAAGTTTACACTTCTGCTACCTTAGCTGTAAGGGCTTTAAATTGTCAGTTTCATATGCTTAAATATCAGCAATACTTAACTGTCACTGCTTAAACAGAAAATGTTGATAAATTCTGAAGGTTCAGAGAACAAGGAAATGCAGGATTTATTGCATGCAGCTGAACAAGTAGGAAAGCATACTTTGCAATGTGGTTATGATTCACTTTGAAGCCTCTTGCAGGGCCGCTGTTACAGGTTCTGTTATTAGAAGTCCTGCTTGGTTAAAGGAACAGAATCTGCCTGATCATGTTAAAGCAAAATTATTAGATGCCCCATTACAGCATGATACTTTGTTTGATGCTAAAGCAGAAGAGGTGTAAGAAAATGGAGGATAAGGCGAAATACATGCAGACAGTTAAGGATTTCTTACAGGTACAGCCACCTAGATTTAGCAGGAACTGGCCTTCAAAAAATTGGTCCTTTCCAATATCAGACAGGCCACAAAGAGGCAGATACAGACGTCCCAGAGGCAGATCTCGGCCCCAAGGCTCATACAGGCCTAAACAATGGAGTGCTCCTACCTCCAAAAGCGGAGAAGACAAATCACAACCTTACAGGAAATGGTCCCAATGACTTTCCTCTGCCAGATAAAAGCACTTTTCTTTTGGCCTCCCCATTATGGGGACAGCTAGCACTTTTTTCATCAAATTGGCAAATGGTTACCCAAGACAAATGGGTCTTGAACATAGTGTCCCAAGGCTACAGGTTCCATTTTCCCACCCTACCAATGGCAAAAGGTATGCCAGACCTGCCACACAATCAATGGGCAGTGGCACAAAAGGAAATTACAGCCCTCCTGGACATGAGGGCCATACAACAAGTACCACAACAAAAGCAGGGGCAAGGATTTTACTCCATACTTTTCTTAGTGCCCAGAAAGGACAGAACCTGGAGACCAATACTGGACCTGTCTATACTAAACACGTTTCTGGAGATTCCAAAATTCAAGATGTTGACTCTACAACCGCTACTGCCCATGCTTAGCAAGAAGGCTTGGCTCGTAACTTTGGACCTAAAAGAGGCATACCTGCATGTCCCAATCAGACAGTCTTGCAGAAGATACCTCAGATTCATAGCTGGCTCAATGCACTACCAATTCTCTGCACTGCCCTTTGGCTTATCTACTGGGCCCAGGGTCTTCACGAAATGCCTGGCACCAGTAATTGCATAATATATCCTTACTTGGACGACTGCCTTATTCAAGCAGAGAACAAAGACCTTCTTCTAAAGCATCTGGCGTTTGTAAAAAGATTACTAACTTGCGTAGGGTACACAGTAAAAGAAAAGAAATCGAAACTAGTGCCCTCTCAAGAGATAATATTCCTAGGTGCAAGCTTAAATACAGCTGCCCAGATGGCTTATCTCACGCCAGACAAACAAAAGCAACTGAGGACTTGCTTCAAAAAATTGGCACCAAAGACCCAGATGTCCTTCAAGGATGCATCTGCAGTCATAACATATGGGTTGTCCTGCCTCAGGCAGCCCTTCGGTTGGCCGAATTCCAAAGTCTGGGTCTGGCCTCTGCTGTCGCACTTTCCCCGACGTCAGAGCGTCTGGGGTATAAAAGCATTAGCCGACGCCATTTTCCTCAGTCTTTCTTGCCGCGCGGTGCCCGAAGCAGAAGCAATTCGCAAGTGCCGGTCGGTCAGATCCTGTGATAAGAAGAAATTCAGCTACCGAAGACTTCGAAAAAGCTAAGTACCCCGTTGGGGACTCTTTCTTGCCTCAGCCGATGTCAGATAAAGTAAATAATTGTTTAACTTGTGGGAAACAAATACCTCATAAGGATTTCCACTCTTACTGCCTTCCTTGCTTAGGCCCAGACCACGACGTCTCGGCCTGTTCAGCCTGTGCTTCCTTCAACCGACTAACTCTTAGACGTCGGTCGGAGTTTGCAGAGGAATTCTTTGGGGCTAATTTTGCATATAAGATGCCGTCGGAGACTCCGACTTCGCATTTAGTGAAAAAACGGAAGGACAAGGACAGACACTCGCGGCCCGCGGTTTCGGCTGAAACCACGGTAAGGCCTACTGAGAGTGTCTCTGTTTCAGCCGAAACAGAGTCCCCGGAGCTTCCTTTTAACCAAATCCACTCAACCGACCACCGCGGCCCTGGAGGCCCCGGCTGAGTCGGCTACTGAGCTACCTACCGAAACCAGGGTCCAGGAATTGTCCGACACCATACCTTTGGACAAATCTACTCCTGCACGTGGGGCAGCTAGACCCCCTGCTTCCATGTCCATTAAGGCTTTTTCCAGGGCTAAAGCTGCCAAACTAACTAAAGCTTTGCCTCCCAAAACTACCCCCCAGAGGCCTTCTTCTAGTTCAGGTCCTCAGCCTTGCAGAGGATCTTATTTCCTTAATTAGAGGTTCTCAGCCTCACCCGGACAGGGGCTCTCACCCACCACCAGACAAAATGCCCAGGACTGAGCCCTCTGACCAACACTCTTCAGATGAGTCCACGGATGGATCTGAGTTAACAGACCACCAGGTGGAGGCTTATTCGCCCTATGAGGATTCTGATGCTGAAGAATCTATTCCTTTGGCCTCCCCTCCTGAAGAGTTTTCTTTTGGTGAGACTCTACATTCCATGAGAGAGCATTTTCAATGGCAGGGTCAGGAATTCTCTGATTCTAGAAAGAGATTAAGGACCTTTTTGCATTTGCCTCAACATAGGCCCTTAGCTATACCTCCTGTGTTGCATGTTATTGATGATGTGTACAATGATGTTAGTACAGCCCCTGATACTCTCCCCCCAGCACCTGCCAAACCTGATAGATACTACAGGGTCCCGGATTCTCATTTCCATCTGTATAAGGCCCATTCCGCAGACCCAGACACTATTTCTCAGGGCCCTAAAGGGGTTGCAGCTGCCACTGCCAAAAATCCTCTACCTTCTGAAAGGGAGTCTAGAGCTTTAGAGAGATGGGGAAAGAAGGTATATACTTCTGCAACTCTTTCTCTGAGGGCATTAAATTGTCAATTTCATATGATACAGTACCAAGAGTATTTGTTAGATGAACTAAATAAGAAACTTCTTCTGAACCCCTTGACAGTAAATCCCTTCAGGACCTGGTACATAACTCACAGCAGGTTAGTAATCATTTCTTAAAGTGTGGTTATGATGCACTGGAGGCTTCATGTAGGTCAGCTATGACTGGGGCAGTTATTCGTAGGCATGCCTGGCTGAAGGAACAATCCCTGCCAGACCATGTTAAAGTTAAACTCCTGGATGCTCCAATGGAAAAACAAAAATTATTTGGCTCCTCAGCTCAGGAGGTCTTAAAGAAGTTTGAAGAAAAGGCTAAATCTGTGCAAACAGTTAAGGATTTTCTGCAAGTACAACCACTGAGATTCAGCAGAAACTGGCCTACTAAAAATTGGTCCTTTCCAGACTCGGACAGAGCCCAGAGAGGCAGGAACAGGCGTCCCAGAGGTAGAGGGCAAGCTAGGGGCTCCTACAGAGGCCGTCGGTGGCAGCCTACCAACCAGAGAGGTAGTGCAACAACAACAACTACTACTACACCAGGACAGACGCAATGACTTCACTTTGATTCCGCCTACCAGGGCTCAATTGGAAGCACCCTTGGGCGGAAAGCTTTCTTTATTCTCAAAAAACTGGCATTATATTACAAGGGACACATGGACACTGCAAATAATAGACAAAGGATACAGGTTCCACTTCCACACTTTGCCAAGAAGAAACGGAATGCCAAACCTGCCACCAAATCAGAGGGCAGAGGCTTTAAAGCAGATCAACAACTTACTTCAAATGAAAGCCATAGAAAAGGTACCTCTTTCAGAACAAGGTCAAGGATTCTACTCCAGATTATTCCTTGTTCCAAGAAAAGAAAATCAATGGAGGCCTATTCTCGACCTGTCCACACTAAATACTTTCCTCATTGTGCCAAAATTCAAGATGCTGACCCTACAGCAACTTCTTCCCATGCTGGGCAAGGAGTCTTGGCTGGTGACTCTAGATCTCAAGGAGGCATACCTGCATGTCCCTATTCGACCAAGTTGCAGAAGACACCTCAGATTTCTTGCAGGATCAGAGCATTATCAATTCTCAGCATTGCCCTTTGGCTTATCTACTGCGCCCAGAGTATTCACGAAATGCCTGGCATCAGTAATTGCACACTGCAGACTTCAGGGGATTCAAATCTATCCATATCTGGACGACTGCCTTATACAAGCGGACAACAAGGAAAATTTGATAAAGGACTTGGCATATGCCATCCACCTACTACAGGCCTTGGGATACACAGTCAACATCCAAAAATCAAGACTTGTTCCTTCCCAAAGGATAACCTTTTTGGGTGCAGATCTAGACACAACCACCCAAATGGCCTTTTCTCACAGAAGAAAAACAAAAACAACTTCCGGATTACTTCATGAATCTGACAAGACAAACTCAGCTAACTGCAAGGAAAATCCTGCAGGCCCTGGGTTACATGGCATCCTGCATAATTCTGATTCCACAGGCCAGGCTGCATATGAGAAAATTACAATGGTACCCAAGGAGTGTATGGTCTCAGCACAGTCACAGTTTAGAAGCTTTGATACCAATTATTCCTTGCCTTCAAAAGGAATTCCTGTGGTGGGCTCATGCCTGCCAGTCCAACAGAGGGTTGCCTTTCAACAAACCAAGAACAAAGCAAACCATCACCACGGATGCTTCGGACCGAGGATGGGGAGCAAGCATGGAGGGAAAATGTATCCAAGGCCTATGGTCTCAAGGCCAGCTGCGCATGCACATAAAGCAAAAGGAAATGCTGGCAGTGATACACGCAATCGAGGCATTCAAACATTTCCTCCATCAAGGTCACCTGTTAATAAGGACAGACAACACCACAGTCATGTGGTACATAAACAAGCAGGGAGGCACACATTCCTACCCCCTATGCAGGCTGACTATGAATCTATGGGAGCTGTGCCTGAAACTCAATATCCAACTACAGTCCCAGTTCGTGCCAGAGAAAAAAAAAAATGTACTGGCAGACAGCTTAAGCAGAACTACCATGGATGCACACGAATGGATGCTGCACCCAGATATCTTCCTACTCTTAACAAAAGCATGGGGAAAGCTGGAGATAGATCTGTTCGCTTCCCCCCACAACCATCAACTGAAGACATTCTTCTCCAGGACGTATCACCCAAAGGCTTGGAGGGTGGACTCCCTCTCTTTCAGCTGGAAAGATCTAAAAGTATATGCCTTCCCACCTCTCCCATTAATGTCCAAGGTTTTACTGAAGATCAGGGCAGAACAGCCAAGAGTGATTCTGATAGCTCCAGACTGGCCAAGGCAGCACTGGTACCCACTACTGAGGAGCATGTCACAGGCGAAACCATGGCCTCTCCCCCTAGGGCCTCTTCTTCTGACACAGAACAACTTCAAGATCATGCATCCCAACTTGAAAACATTGCAACTAACTGCCTGGAAAATTCCATAAATCCCCCTCACAATAACTTATCACAGAGAGTAAAGGACATTATTATGGAAGCTCGACGGCCTTCCACAAGGAAGACATACTCAGCAAAATGGAAAAGATTTCTCATTTGGAGCACAAATAAAAGGCTTAGATGTGACAGTGGCGAGTATGACATATATTCTGGAATACTTAGCAGAATTGCTCCACAATGGTTCATAGGTTCATAGGTTCATAGGTTCATACTAGGCTATCTGCCCGAGGGCATTTACAAGCCTAGCCCATAGTTTTGTGGCTTACGCCACCCCTTTAGTATGGGGAACTATACCCATTATTTTGCTGTGCCTCTGTTGAGCAGTGACACTGAGGTAATCCCTGGGGTATATCTGCGATCTCCCATCCATTGGTCAAGATTTCTCTTGAACAAGGCCAGCGAGGTGCTCTGCCTCACATATACCGGGATTTTATTCCACAGCATAGGGAGTCTTTGGGTGATGAATCTATCCCTCCAGCGTCCTATTAATAGCCGTGTCGAGGTTTAAGTCTCCGCCTTGTGGCTCTGACGGATCTAGATTTTTGAGGTGAAGCATATTCATCAAATCTGGGTTTGACATGGCCTTGTATGTTAGGCAAAGGTCACCTCTGAGCAAGCGTGGCGACTGAATAGAGCTGGAGTTCTTTCAGTCGGGCAGCATAGGACAGATGTTTGAGACCCTTTATCCTTTTGGTGAGGAACTTTTGTGGCCTCTCCAGCTGCTGCAAGTGTCGGGTCAGATACATTCCGAATGGGGCATTGTACTCAATCATTGGTCTGATGAGTGATGAGTATAGGAGACTATGACCTCCTTGATCTAGATGAGAATCCCTTCATGATAAGGTGGGCAATGTAGAAGGTCTTCCTAACTACTTTAGCTACATGGGTGTCGAATGACAGACTACTATTAACCTGGGTCCCCAGGTCCCTGATAACTTCTTCTATGCTCAGTGGATTGCCACCTATTTGGTAGCTAGGGGTAACCTTGTTTTTCCCGAAGGGTATGACTATGCATTTTTGGCATTTAACTTTAGGCCATGGCTCTGGCACCAGTTATCCGTTTCTGTGAGACCCTTCTGAAGGATATCTGTGTCAGATGTGTTTCTACTATGGCCCAGTTTGCAGTCATCTGCAAACTTTGTCAGCCATAACCCTCCTGTGTTTGCTTGTACTTGGAAAAGTAGATGCCAAACAAGAGTGGGCCCAGGACTGAGCCCTGTGGTACACCACTTGTGACAGGCTTTGAGTCTGACATGGCGCCAGCAACTCTGATCCTGTGGGTTCTGTCACTCAGCCAGTTTGCAACCCATCTTGTGATGTATGGGTTAACATTTAAGCTGATGAGTTTTTCAATGATACCCGAGTGGGGTATTGTATCGAAGGCCTTCGCCAGATCGAGGTAGGCTGTATGGACTGCCTTTCCCTCATCAATGGCTTTGGTGACTGTTTAAAAAGTCAACCAAGTTTAGAAGGCATGATCTGCCTTTGACAAAGCCAAACTGGGATGGATCCAAAGTCTGCAAATTCCCTATGTCTTTATTTATGAGGTCCATTATGATCCTCTCCATGGCTTTGCAGATAAGGCTTGTCAAGCTAATGGGCGGTAATTTCAGGGTCGGTGGAGGCACCGCCTTTGTGAAGTGGGACCACAGTTGCAGTGCACCACTCCCTGGAGTATCCAGAGGAAGACTATGATTAAACAGCTGTCCTAGCTGTGGGTTTAATTCCTCATTGAGTTCGTGGAGCACACAGCCGGGGACACCATCAGGTCCCATGGATGCTGTGTTTTGCTGGAGAGCAGTTCTCACTTGGGCGTTGGAGATGTTTGGGGCTGCAATCGCTTGGTATAGATATCTCTCCTTTGGGGAGGGGAGAAGTTTGCACTGAACCTGTCAGCCAGTATGTTGGCAATGTCTGTAGGATCAGTAATCTTCACATCATTTTGAACTAGTTCTGAGCATATCTGGGAGGTTCCTCCCACGTTTCTAACATAGCTAAAGAAGGCCTTATGATTGTCTTTTGAGTCTTTAGCTATTTTTCTCTCAAAATTTGCTTTGGATGATTTTATGAGAGCTCTTAGTTTTTTACTTATAGTGATCAAGGGTGTCTTACCTTTTAAGGATTTTGCTCTATCTTGTAGTAGCTTCCTCCTTTTGTTGTAGAGTTTGTTTATGGCTGGGGTCCACCAGACTGGACGCTTGCCAGGGTGGACTCCCTCTCTTTCAGCTGGCCTGTCCTATTCTTCCATTAAGATTCATGCCTCAGCAATTTCAGCAGAATACAATGTGGATCCACCTATCTTCTCGCACCCTCTCCTCAGGCAATTTCTGAGAGGGATCAAAAACATCAATCCTCCAAGAAAACCCCCTTTACCAACTTGGGATCTCAACTTTGTGCTGGAGAAACTAACACTCCCTCTCTTTGAACCAGCCGCATCGGCGGATCTACAGTTTCTGTCTTGGAAAATTGCATTCCTTCTGGCCATAACTTCAGCAAGAAGAGTATCGGAGTTACAAGCTTTAATGGCAGTACAGCCATTTCTTATCTTCCATCAGGACAGAGTTTCACGAAGAACCAATCCTACTTTTATGCCAAAGGTGGTATCTAGGGTATCCCTGAACCAAGCTATTCACTTGCCTACTTTCTTCCCAAATCCACAAAACAGAGGAGAAAAACTTCTACACACTCTGGATCAGACAACTACGCTACTACTTGGACAGAACTAAAAGTTTCAGAAAAACTGACCAACTCCTTGTAGCATATGCTGCTGGGGTACAAGGAAAAGCAATTTTCCAAACAGACAATTTCAAAGTGGATAGGAAATTGCATTCGATTTTGTTACTCCTTCCATGGAAAGACAGTTCCTGCAAACATCAGGCCTCATTCAACAAGGGCCACAGCCACCACTACAGCCTTCCTGAGAGGGGTGGCTACCAAGGACATTTTAGAAGCTGCTACATGGAGCTCCGTGCATACATTTGCCAAACATTACAATTTACCTTTATACTCCAGATCCAGAGCAGGTTTTGCTACAGCAGTCCTGCAGGGGATCTTAACTACACCATCCTTTTCTTAGTACCTCCTCCCCCAGATTGGCTACGGTATTCTACCCATATGTTATGACTGCAGATGCATCCTTGAAGGACATAGTACAGTTTTGTACCTACCATAAATGTAGATGTCCGATAGGTATGCATCTGCAGTCAGGTTACCCTCCCTCCTTCCCTCTGTGGTATTCCTAGGGTACTTACCCTCCATTAGCTAGCTGGGGGATCTATTATGGTGTATTTGTTTGTATATATATATATGTATATATTTTTTGGAAAATGTTTGGAATTTTACTGCATTCCTCCAAATTTGGCCTTCCTAGAGGGCACCTGGCATCTGGGGCAAGAAACACTGAGGAAAATGGCGTCGGCTGATGCTTTTATACCCCAGACGCTCTGACGTCGGGGAAAGTGCGACATCAGCCGAGGCCAGACCTAGACTTTGGAATCCGGCCGACCGAAGGGCTGCCGGAGGCAGGACAACCCATATGTTATGACTGCAGATGCATACCTATCGGACATTTACATTTATGGTAGGTACAAAACTGTACTTTATCTGCAAGGAAAATCCTGCAGGCTTTGGGCTTCATGGCATCCTGCATTCTACTAATTCCATATGCCAGACTGCATATGAGGAAACTTCAATGGTATCTTAAAAAGTGTTTGGACTCAGCATTGCCACAGCCTGGAGACAGTAATTACACTCCTTCCCTGCCTACAACAGGAGTTTCGATGGTGGGCAGAGGCCTGTCACCACAACAAGGGTCTGCCATTCTCTTTACCCACAGCCAGGCAGACACTGACAATGGATGCATCAGATTATGCCTGGGTGGGGGGCCCATATGGCAGGAAATTGTATTCAGGGCACATGGCCCGCAAACCAGAAGCATTTTCACATCAATCAAAAAGAGATGCTAGCTGTTCAGAATGCCCTAACAGCTTTCAAAGTCCTACTTCATCCAGGACAGCTACTGATAAAGACAGACAGTACTGCAGTCATGTGGTACATAAACAAGCAGGGAGGTACACATTCCTACCACCTGTGCAGACAAGCAATGACCTTATGGGACACAGCATTGACTTATCAAGTTTACCTGCAAGCACAATTCCTGCCAGGAAAAACAAATACTCTGGCAGATGAACTAAGCAGAAACCTCATGGATCCCCACGAGTGGAAACTGGATTCACAAGTCTTCAGCATGATAACAAGGAAATGGGGATGCCCAGACATAGATCTATTTGCCTCCCCTCACAACTGCCAACTACAGAGATTTTGCACAAGGATTTATCACAAACAAGCATGGAAAGTGGATGCCCTATCCTCACCTGCAAGCACAATTCCTGCCAGGAAACACAAGTACTCTGGCAGATGAACTAAGCAGAAACCTCATGGATCCCCACGAGTGGAAACTGGATTCACAAGTCTTCAGCATGATAACAAGGAAATGGGGATGCCCAGACATGGATCTATTTGCCTCCCCTCACAACTGCCAACTACAGAGATTTTGCACAAGGATTTATCACAAACAAGCATGGAAAGTGGATGCCCTATCCTTCAGCTGGAAAAAACTAACAGTATATGCCTTTCTTCCACTGCCGCTCCTTCCCAGGGTACTCCTAAAGGTCAGATAAGAGAAGCCAAAAATGATAGATTGCATCTGACTGGCCACGCCAGCACTGGTACCCAGTCCTAAAGAGCTCTCAAGGTCCAGCATGGATATTGCCTCAAACTTCTCACTTGCTGACGCAACAAACAATCCGATCCTGCACAGCCAACTCAGGAGCTTTAAATCTGGCAGCATGGCGGATAATGTAGCCATTCAGAGCACTCCTCTTTCAAAAGCTGTTATGGATGTTCTCTTAGAGGCCAGGAGGCCCAGTACCAGAAAGTCTTGTGCAGAAAAATGGAAGAGATTCTGTGCTTGGAACAAGGCATTGACACGTATGTACCAAATATCCCTCAGATTTTACAATACCTAACGGAGATGCTGGACAAAGGCCTTTCCTTTTTTCAAGATTCATGCTTCTGCCATTTCAGCCCACTACAATACGGAACCACCCATCTTTTCTCATCCTATACCTCAGAGGGGCCAAAAACATCAGGCCTCCAAGGAGAGCACCAATTCCAGCATGGGACCTCAATTATGTCTTGGAAAAACTCACACTGCCTCCTTTTGAGCTAGCCTCATCAGTGGATATAATTTTTTTTATCCTGGAAAACAGCTCTGCTCCTAGCAATAACCTCTGCAAGTTACAAGCACTCGTGGCTGTGGAACCTTTTATCATGTTTCATCCAGGCAGGGTTTGTCTGAGGACAAACCCAACATTTATGCCTAAGGTGGTGTCAAGTGTGGCCCTCAACCAAACCATTCACTTGCCTACCTTTTATCCAAACCCACAGAACAAGGGTGAGAAAATTCTGCATTCTTTGGACATGCATAGACAGCTACGCTTCTGCTTGGACAGAACTAAAGCTTTCAGAAAGACTGAGCAACTCTTGTGATCCTGTTGCATATTACACTATCTCAAAACAGACCATTTCTAAATGGGTAGGCCATTGCATCCATTTCTGCTATTCTCAGCATGGCATATCGGTGCCTAAGGGCATTAGGCCTCACTCTACCAGAGCAGCAGCCACTTCAGCAGCCTTCCTCAGGAGTACCAACCAAAGACATTTTAGAGGCTGCAACTTGGAGTTCAGTGCACACTTTTACAAAGCACTATCACTTACCTCTCTACTCTAAATCCAGAGTAGGCTTTGTCACTGCAGTACTACAGGGCCTCAGCCTCTCCTAGTTCTATTTAGCCCAGCCACCCATCCTCAGCTTTGGGATTCAACCCAAGAGTAATGACTGCAACAGTGAAACACAAACATAGTACAGTTGTGTACCTACCATAAATGTAGATGTTGAGTGTATTCACTGTTGCAGTCTAGGTTACCCACACACCATCCCCCTTTTCTTTGCTGGGACTTGTCTGTACTTCTCTATCCTATACAACCTTTGTGGTGTATTTGCTTGTAGATGAAGGAAATGTTATTTTTGTGCATGCATACTTATTGGCATAATTTTCAGGCTTCCAATTTGGGGGCACCTGACATCTGGGGCAAGAAAAACTGAAGAAAATGGCATTGGCTGCATCTTTTATACCCCTGGTGCACTGACGTCAGGGAAGAGTTGACAGCAGCCGATGCCGGACCAGGACTTTGGCATTCAGGCTGCCTGCCAGCAGGATAACCCAAGAGTAATGACTGCAACAATGAATACACTCTTAACATCTACATTTATGGTAGGTATACAACTGTACTTTTTGGGAGGTCTTGCAGGTGCATTTGTGGCAGCCTTAGAAGACAATTTGACCATTACATGGGGTACAAACCTCTCTAATACATTTAGAACAACCTTATGGTTGCTCCAGAAAAAGGGTTCCAAACTGTTTCCTTCTCCCCCAACACACTCCATAATGACAAAAGTAGGGCTTTGGCTAGCTTTTGGGAAGGTGTATATAGCTGCCACCCAAGCCTTCATAATCAAATGTCAGACACATGACCAAGTTTTAGATGGCCCATCAGGAAGAGAATAGGGGCAGGTGCCTGATACTGCCCTGTGGACGAAACATGAGACCTCATAAATACAGCTAGTGAAGTAGAATATTGTTCTGTGTTTATGATGCTGTGGATGCAGCAGCACAAGGGTCTGATTTTAGATGATGCGGCTTCAGCATCTGCTAGAGGATGTCAAGGTTGGATGCTGTAAACCAAAGCAAAAAACAGAGGAGGAAATGGGCAAAGTCATGCATAATGTACCCCTGTGTGCCATTATTGTGATTAAGTGCCATCTTAGCCAGAACCCTTCTTTTGCAGGCAGGAAAATAAAATTCTACCAAAATTAAAAAAAAAAAACCTTGTGTCTCTAGCGGGGAAAGGTAAAATGGACCAAATTTAAGTAGGTGGTAATGACCAACCTTCCCCCATTTAGAATTCCTTCCTACATCACCTGCCAGTGCTCAGTTGCTTAAACTAGAAAGTGTTGTGAACTTGTATTGTAAAGTGAACTTTGTTCTTCAGATTAACTGGAGCCTCTATCCTTCTGCAGTGGAGAAACTGCAGTATATTATTGGGATTGTGTCCCAAAAGACCCAAAATGGGGTTCTCCACTGGAAGAACTGTCCCACCTCTCCCCCCATGAAACAAGTTTTATTAGACTTTTTCTAGGCCCCCAGAAAAGGAATTGGAGACCCATTCTTAAGACTTGAGCACCTGTGCAAAAGTTCTAGAGTTCAAGATGCTGACCTCTGCTGTTGGTCATCCTGGACCAAAAGATGCATACTTTCACATTCCAGTCCACGTGGACCACAGATGCTCTTTTTCAGATTCAAAGCAGGAGGTTTGCATCCTTGCTTTTTTGGTTTGGCTACCATAGTGCCTGGTTCTAGTGACTGTTTTTTGCACAACCATGAACTCATGTTCCCCATTACTTGGACAACTTCCTCATTCGGGCAGTCTCTTGTGAGGGGAAATGGGTCTTTCAAACCATGACCATATTCCCCTAGTCTGGGATTCACACTCAAAATCCACCAGCAGTCTTCAAGAAGAGTGCTACTTCTGGACTCTGTAGGCTTAAGGGAGGGGGGGGGCTTCCTTCTACCAAATCAAGAAAATTCTTTAGCTGGCAAAAAAAGCATGCCACAACCAGTCTGTGTGTGTGTTTGATGTCTGGGATACATGTATTCAACTGTAGTAGCTAGCAGTGACTTGGGACTTGGCCTTATAGCACAGAATGTTGCTCAGGGATGTACCTTTCCAGGAGAACATGATGGTGGACCAGCTAAATGGTTCAAAGGCAGACATGAACAATGTTGGAGTTAAGCTGCATAGGTGGTATCCATCAGATCAGTTTTGCATCACCAGACAACTGAAAAAGCTATGCTTAAGGTTGTGCAGTGAGGTGTGGGCAGCAGTTACCTTCTCCCTCAGTTGGACAGATCTATTCTTGTGTGCCTCCCCCTTTGATCCCTATATTCCCCAGGTGATCTAAAAACTGAGGCAGGATAGTTCAAAGGTCTTGCTATGTTACCCTCTTTGTTCAGTCAGCACTAATTCTCCGTTGTGGAAATGTGCTTCCTACAACATTGGACATATTAACAGAGCAAAGGATTCCTCGTGCGTCTTTGTCTGGGGGCACTGAAGTTCACAGGTGAGTATTTAGGAGGCTAAAAAGCCTACCACTGGGAAATTTTCTGTGTAAGTAGAGGTTTTCAAACTATTGCTAAGCAAGAAGGCAGGATGCTTGCCCTGCATGTCTGTCTTTAATCATCAGTGTATGTGTGTTTTGGAGCAGGCTTTGCTTCCAGGTTCATTATGGTTCATATCTGTCTCAGCCTGTTTACCACCCTGAAGCCAGTGAAATAATCCTTTAAGAGGAAATTGCTTGCAAGACCACCATGAAAACAGTGCCTCCCTGGGACCCAAATTTACTCAAGCCCCCTTTGAACCAGCTCCCACAACACAGGTGTTTGACCTGAAAAACTACTGTGCTTGTCCAGGAGTTTCAAAACTTCAAGCTGCAACACACAAGGAGCCTTTCTATCCTTTCGGGTTGGATGAGCGTGAGAGCAAGTCTGTCATTTCAATCTTAAGTTATGACGGAGAACCAGTCTGTCTCTACATGCTTCAAGTTGACACTTCTCCTTGAACTAGACTATTTTTAGATTACCCACATTATTCCCTACACTCCAAAGTAGGGAGAGACTTGTTGCATTAAATGAGTGTGCACAGAGCTAGGCTATTTTGTTGGACACAAGAAAATGTAGACGCCTCTTTGTCGATCTTGTAGCATAATTGGTCTTAACTGTGTCCAAACACTCTTAAGTTGCAGCAAAGCTGCCTACTTAGTGCTTCTGCAAGACTAAGCACATGGAAGTTGCAGTCAAAGTGGACTGTACCGTGGCCCAACCACACTCTGGCCTTACTTAAGGGGGTAGTACCCAAGCCCTTCTAGTAAATGGCTGTTGGACATTTGGTCACTTTCTCTAAACCTTAGACTAGCCATTCTCTAGAGCAGGGTTTACTCGGGCTGTTCTATAGGATATGCTGCAATCTAGACAGTTGTTACATGGAATTTAAAAAGTCTTTGGGTATATTCAGGCTAGTAAATTCAAATCTCAGCTGTAGGCATGTAGGTTTAAGGTAGTACAAGGTAGTACACTGTGAAGACTGTAGCTTGGTTGCGTCTTTCTTGCAGTATTTGACTACTGCAACAGTGATCTAAGCACACCTACAGGGTTTACTTTAACATACTTAGGACCGTGCAGTGGTGCAGCGGTAGCGCTGTCTCACAGCAAGAGGTTCCTTGGTTCAATTCTCTGCTGGGGTGCCTTCTGTGTGGAGTCTGCCTGTCCTCCCTGTGTTCGTGTGGGTTTCCTCCTGGATGCTTTGGTTTCCTCCCACGTTTCAAAGACCTGCCCCGGGCATCTGCTGAAGATTGGCTTTGTTCCAAGTCGGACTTTCCCAGTAAACATTCTAAATAAATAAAATTATGCTAAACTCCTAAACAACTGCATTGCTTTATTACATCCCTTCCACTGTCCCCTGTGGTTATCTACCCTCCAGATTATAAGCATCCTGGTCTGGGGTGGGGGTACCCTCTTCTGACCCCCCCTTTGTTTAGAGCCTTATTCTTAATAGTCTGATAATGTATGTTACTGCCTCCCCTCTTCCTGTACAGGTTTGGACCAACCTTACATTTTTTGCTTGCCTACTAAGGCACACACTTGAGGACTGCTGTATTTTCTCATTGGGCCAAAAAGCTATGAGATGGTGCAGTTGGATGACTGCTTTATACTGTGAAGGTCTTTGTTGGGCAGGGGGAACCTATGTTGCATGTAGGGGAATGCTTCTGAGCTTGACGTTTCCATAGGTGAACAGGGATGCTTACAGCTAAGGCCTAGTAATTGACTGATGCATCAGAGATGTACTGCAACTGCTATTATCCATTCTTAAGGAAGTGTATGATTATCTTCATGTTTCACTGTTGCAGTGATCGGATTTGGGTTATCTGCTTGCAGGTAGCCCTCAGTCGGCCTGATTATCAAAGTCTTGAGTCCTTCGTCGGTTGCTGTCTCATCTTCCATGATGTCAGGTAGTCGGGGGTATAAAGCATGCAGCCGGCGCCATTACATCAGTCTTTCTTGCTCTTGCAGTGCTCTAAGCAGTTCGCAAGTGCCGGTCGGCTGACTCCTGAAATTTTCGGTTTCAGATCCGAAGTCTTCAGATAAGCTAAGTATCCTGTTGGGGATCCTTTTTCTTGCTCTAAACAGATGTCAGTAAAAGTTAACAATTGTATTTCTTGTGGAAAGCAAATACATCAAAGATTTTAATTCGTACTGCATTCCTTGCCTAGGCCCAGACCATGACGTACCTCGCTGTATGTTTTGTACTTTATTCAAACCTCGTACTGTTCGTCGTCTGTTCATTTTCGCTTCTAAGTATTTTGGTACTCTGTTCAGTTATCCAGAAATGGCTTTGGTAAGCCACCCTACCGACATTCTGAAAAAATGCAAAGATAAAGAGAGTCCGCATAGGTCCAAAGCTGCCGACGACGCTTCTCCTAAGCTAGTTGCCAGTTCACCAGTACTCATTGAGGTGCTTTCGCAGCCCCTGATGCCCGCTACTTCAGATTCGCAGGCCTCTACTGAGACCCATTCTGAGTCCGGTATGCCGCGAGATGCTTCAACTGTGAAACCTGTGGATGTCTCTACATTGGATGGGTCCGGAGCCGCTGTGCAGGTACCAGCTTCTGAGGGTGTATTCAGGCCTACTGGCTTGCATATTAAACGGATACCATCTTCTTCAAGGCCTAAAACTCGATCCATGCCTAGAAAACAGACCCCCAGACCGCATTGTCTGGCCCCTATGCCTAACAAAACAAATGATAAGAATGCCTTATTACTCTAATCAGGGGAAGCCACCCTTCTCCCTCTAAGAGACGTAGGACTGATTTTCTTTCTGATCCTTCTGATCAGGATTCTGAAATTTCTCTTACCAGGAGTTGCCCTTGTCTACCTATGAGGATGCAGAGAACTCCATTCCCTCTGCTTCCCCTCCAGAGGATTTTTCTTTTGGTGAAACCTTGCATACTCTTGGGGAGCATTTCCGCTGGGAAAGCCAGGATTACTTTGATTCCAAAAAGAGGCCTAGGGAATTTCTACTCCTACCTCAACACAGGCCTTTAGCTATCCCACCTGTACTGGACATTGTAGATGATGCCTTCTCTGAATCTAGCCTGGCCCCTGACTCTTTACCTCCTGCTCCCAGAAAACCTGACTGGTATTACAGGGTACCTGACTCTCTAGTTCCTCTTAAGAATCCTACTATGGATCCTGAGACCATTTCACAGGGACCTAAAGGCATTAAGGCCACTACTGCCAAAAACCCTTCCCTGTTTGATAGAGATTCAAGACCCTGGATAGATGGGGTAAAAAGGTATACACTTCTGCTACTTTGGCCATTAGGGCCTTAAACTGCCAGTTTCATATGTTAAAGTATCAGCAGCATATTACTGGATTGCTTAAACAGAAAATGATTATGTTCTTAATGTTTCACTGTTGCAGTCCTTACATTTGGGTAATCTGCTGGCAGGTTACCCTCAGTCGGCCTGAATTCCAAAGTCTTGGGTCCTGCGTCGGTTGCGGTCTCCTCTTCCATGTCGTCAGGGGTGTAAAACATGCAGCCGACGCCATTTTCTTTAGTCATTCTTGCCATGCGGTGCCCGAAGCAGAAGCATTTTGCAAGAACTGGTCGGCCGACTACTGAAATATTCGCATTTGAGTTTCGGAACCAAACTCTTCAATTACCCCTTTGGAAACTTTTTTTTTTTTTTTCTTGCTTTTTACCAATGTCAGAAAAAGTTAATTGTATTACTTGTGGGAAGCAAATGCCTCCTAAGGATTTCCATGTATACTGTATTCCTTGCCTAGGCCCTGATCACAACGTGCCTAGTTGTCGATTTTTGTGCTAGATTTAACCAACACACTAAGCGTTGGTTTATTTTTGCATCTAAGTATTTTGGAAACAGATTTAACTACCCAGAGATGTTGTCTGATAGCAATCAGACTACCGGAGTACATAAAAAATGAAAAGAAAAGAACAGAGAAAGACAGTCTAGATCCAAAACCGATGACGAAGGTTCTCCTAAGTCAGTCGCTGGTTCGCCGGTACTCAGTGAGGCACTTTTGCAGCCCCTGATACCCGCTACCTTCGAGTCGCAGGCCTCTACTGAGAGTCCGGCATGCCGCAAGATACTCAAGGTATTGGAACGACGGACGGATGCATCTCCCACGGATGGGTCCGGAGCCGCTGAGCAGGGTGTATTCAGACCTCAACATTTTTATATCAAACAGACGAAAGCTGCAAAACCAAAGGCAAAGACACATTCCAAAACTAAAAAAACGACTCCTGAGCCACGTGCACAGGCCTCTACGCCTACAAAACAGATGATCAAAATGGCTGAAGACCTTATTACCTTGATTAGGGGTATCCACCCCCCTCCAGATAAGAGGCCTAGGCAAGACACTGACTATGAATCTTCAGATCAGGTTTCTATTTATTCTGATTCCTCTTCTGATCAGGAATTATCTTTACCTCCCTATGAGGATTCTGATGCCGAAGAGTCTATTCCATCTGCATCTCCTCCTGAGGATTATTCATTTGGAGAAACCTTGCATACTTTGAGGAAGCATTTTCACTGGGAGAGTCAAGACTTCTCAGAATCAAAAAAGAGGCTCAGGGATTTCCTCCTTCTCCCTCAGCACAAGCCTTTAGCCATTCCTCCTGTTAGATATTGTGGATTATGTATTTTCTGAGTAAAGCCTGACCCCTGACTCTCTACCTTCGGCTCCCAGTAAGCCTGACAGATATTACAGGGTCCCTGACTCTCATAAATTTTTATTTAGAAACCCTGCTGCTGATCCTGAAACTATTTCACAGGGTCCAAAGGGAGTTAAGGCCTCCAACAAAGACTCTACCCCCTACGACAGAGATTCAAGGGTGCTGGGCAGATGGGGGGGAAAAAGGTTTATACATCTGCAACCTTGACAATCAGGGCCTTAAACTGTCAATTTCATATGCTTAAGTACCATGATTGCTGAAACAGAAAATGATGATTTCAGAATGTGCAGAAAATAAGGTATTGCAGGAATTATTGCATGTAGCTGAACAAGTTGGAAAGCATACTTTGCAATGTGGTTTTGATTCTTTAGAGGCCTCCTGCAGGGCTGCAGTTACTAGATTTGTGATTAGGAGGCATGCCTGGTTAAAGGAACAAAATTTGCCTGATCATGTAAAAGCTAAATTGCTAGATGCACCTTTACAGCATGATTCACTGTTTGGTATTAAGGCAGAATAGGTTTTAAAGAAAATGGAAGACTAAGCTAAATCTATGCAAACTGTTAAATATTTCTTAACAAGTGCAGCCACCTAGATTCAGTAGACACTGGCCTACAAAAAATTGGCCCTTTCCTGTGTGTCAGAGCTCAGAGGCAAATCCAAACGCCCTAAGGGTTCCTGGTACCAGGCTCAAGACTCATATACAGGTCAAAGCAATGGGGTGCATCCACCTACAAATCTGGTGGAGAAAAAGCGCAAACATACAGAAAGCAATCCCAATGACTTCCCTCTGCCTACACCAAGCAGTTATCTTTTGGCAGCACCCATAGGGGGGGGGAAATAGCACTTTTTGCTCAAAACTGCAAAACTGGTCGTTAATAACCCAGGACAAGTGGGTACTGAACATCATATCACAGGGATACAGATTCTTTTTCCACACTCTGCCAATAGCAAATGGTTGGCCAGACCTGCCAAAAAAAACAATGGGCAGAGGCACAGAAACAGGTTACGTCCCTCATGGATATGGAGGCCATTCAGACAGTACCAGAACAGGAAAAAGGACAAGGTTTTTATTCGACTGTTCTTGGTACCCAGAAAGGACAAGGCCTGGCAGCCAATACTGGATTTATCGATTATTTTTTTTTTTTTTTTTAACACATACCTGGACATTCCAAAATTCAAAATGCTCACTTTGCAACAGCTTCTGCCCATGCTGGGCAAGAATGCTTGGCTGGTGACTTTAAAGAGGCATACCTGCATGGCCCAATACGACAGTCGTGTAGAAGATACCTCAGATTCAAGGCTGGCTTAATGCATTACCAATTTCCTGCACTGCCTTTTGGCTTATCTACTGTGCCCAGGGTCTTTACAAAGTGCCTGGAACCAGTAATTGCATTTTGCAAACAAAGAAGTATTCAAATATATCCTTACTTGGACAACTGTCTCATTCAAGCAGAGAGCAAGGACACTCTTCAACACCTGGAGTTTGTGAAAAGGCTTCCAGCATGCCTAGGGTACACAGTAAACAAAAAGAAATCACAACTGGTACCCTCTCAAAAGATAACATTCCTGGGTGCAAGCTTACATACAACTGCCCTGATGGCTTACCTTACGCCAGACAAACAAAGGCAACTGACTACTTACTTCAAGCTGATGGCAACAAAAACCCAGTCTTCTGCAAGACAAATTCTGCAGGCTCTGGGCTTCATGGCATCCTGCATCCTATTAATTTCCATATGCAAGACTGCATATGAGGAACCTTCAATAGTACCTAAAAAGTTTATGGAGTTCAACATTCACACAGTCTGGAAACAATGATTCGTCTCATCCCCTGCCTGCAACAGGAGTTTCTATGGTGGGCAAAGGCCTGTCACCAAAGCATGGGATGGCCCTTCACTTTACCCCCTGCCAGCCAAACCTTAACAGATGCTTCACATTATGCCTGGGGGGTGCCCACATGGCAGGAAGATGCATTCAGGGCATATGGGCACCAAATCAAATGCATCTACATATCAACCAGAAAGAGATGCTAGCTGTTCAAAATCCCTAACAGCCTTCAAGGACTTACTTCATCCTGGACAACTACTGATAGACAACACCACAGTCATGTGGTATATAAACAAGCAAGGGGGCACACACTCGTACCCCCTTTGCAGATTAGCCATGGCACTGTGGGACACAGCTTTGACCTAGCAAATAAATCTTCAAGCTCAATTCCTGCCTGGAAAACAGAACACTCTCTCTGGCAGACAATTTAAGCAGAAACCTTATGGATCCTCACTAGTGGAAACTAAATCCACAAGTATTCAGCATGATAACAGAAATGGGGAGCCCAGACATGGATCTATTTGCCTCTCCTCAAAATTATCAATTGAAAAGATTCTACACAAGGACTTATCACAGACCAGCATGGAAAGTGGATGACCTATCCTTCACTTGGGAAAACCCGTCAGTTTGCGCCTTCCCTCCTCTGCCTCTTCTATCCAAGGTCCTCCTAAAAGTCAGACAAGAGCAGCCAAAGATGATCTTAATTGCCCCGGACTGGCCCTGCCAATACTGGTACCCAATCCTAAGGAACTTGTCTCAATACCCAGCTTGGACCTTGCCTCAACGATCACAGTTACTGTCCCAGCAAAACAATCTGATCCTGCGCAATCAACTACAGACTCTGAACCTGGCAGCATGGCTAATCAGGTAGTCATGCGAACGTCACCTCTCAGTAAAGCTGTGGTGGATGTCATTTTGGAAGCCAGAAGGTCTATTACTAGAAAATATTATGCCGACAAATGGAATAGATTCTGTGCTTGGAATCGAGCACAAGGAACTGATACAGCAGAACCACACATTCCTCTGATATTACAATACTTGACTGAGATGCTTGACAAAAGCCCATCTTTCTCATCAATCAAAATCCATGCCTCTGCCATTTCGGCTTATTACAATACAGAGCCTCCAATCTTTTCTCATCCTTTACTAAAGCAGTATCTTAGAGGAGCCAAAAATTTTAAGGCCTCCTACCTGCATGGGACCTCAATTATGTGTTTTGAAAAGCTCACCCTGCCTCCATTTGAACCAGCTGCTACCGCTGATATGAGGTTTTTATCATGGAATACAGCTCTGCTACTAGCAGTTACTTTAGCAAGAAGAGTTTCAGAGCTACAGGCCCTCATGGCTGTAGAGCCTTTTATCATTTTTTACCCAGACAGGGCGTCTCTGAGGACAAATCCTACTTTCATGCCTAAGGTGGTTTCCAGTGTGGCTCTTAAACAATTAATCTGACAACTTTTTATCCAAATCCGCAGAACAAAGGGGAGAGAATTCTGCATTCCTTGGATGTACACAGACAGCCAAGGTTCTACTTGAGCAGGACTAAAGCTCTAAGAAAAACTGAGCAGTTACTAGTGTCATAATGCTGCAGGATCAGAAAGAAAAGCTATTTCAAATCAGACAATTTCAAAGTGGATAAGCCACTGCATCAGTTTCTGCTACTTACACCATGGTAAACCTGTGCCCAAGGGCATTAGGTCTCATTCCACCAGAGCTGCAGCTACTTCAGCAGGCTTTCTCAGAGGAGTACCAACCAAAGACATTCTAGAGGCTGCTACTTGGAGTTCTGTTCACACCTTTACAAAACATTACCATTTGCCCAGGGCAGGCTTTACCACTGCAGTGCTGCAGGGCCTTATAGCCGCACATAATGCTGTTTAGCTCCAGCCTCCCAACGATAGCTTTGGGATTCTACCCAAATGTAATGACTGCAACAGTGAAACACGACGAACATAGTACAGTTGTGTACACTTACCATAAACGTAGATGTTGGCGTGTATTCACTGTTGCAGTCCAGGTTACCCTCCCTCCATCCCCCTGTCATTCTAAAGTTCATCTTTCATTCTCTATCTTCTACAACCTATGTGGTATATTTTATTGCTACCTTTTTGGGGGCACCTGACATCGGGGGCTAGAAAAACTAAAGAAAATGGCGTCGGCTGCATGTTTTATACCCCCTGACGACCTGACGTCATGGAAGAGGAGACCGCAACCGACGCAGGACCCAACACTTTTGAATTCAGGCCGACTGAGGGCAACCTGCCAGCAGATTACCCAAATGTAATGACTGCAACAGTGAATACACTCAAACATCTACATTTATGGTAAGTGTACACAACTGTACTTTCCCGACTGTGCTGAAAATAAGAAATTACAGGATTTGATGCATTCTGTTGAGCAGGTTGGAAAACATACTTTGCAATGTGGTTTTGAGTCATTAGAGGCATCTTGCAGGGCTGCTGTCACTGGGTCTGTACTTAGAAGGCATGCTTGGCTTAAGGAGCAATCTTTGCCAGATCATGTTAAAGCTAAATTACTGGATGCTCCCTTAAACCAAGACAACCTGTTCGGCAACAAAGCAGAAGTAGTACTTAAAAGATGGAGGAAAAAGCTAAGTCTATGCAAACTGTTAGATTTCCTGCAAGTTCCTCCTCCCAGATTTAGTAGACATTGGTCTTATAAGAATTGGTTCTTTCCTGCCTCTTCCAGGCCTTCAGTTCAAACCCAGAACCAGCAGAACACCTAGGCTTCAGTCACAAGGAACTCACAGGACTAAGTAGTGGGGGGCTCCCACTTCCAAAGCTAGGATTAGTAAGACCCCCCCCCCCCATGGTAAACTATCACACTGACTTGACTTTAAACTTTCCAAGCCCTGCTCAACTGACTGTTTCTTTAGGGGGAAAGATCGCCCTGCATGCAAAAAATTGGGAACTCTTACCCAAGACAAATGGGTTTTAAATAATCTTAGGATACAGATTCCATTTCCACTTCTTACCAACACCAAACGGTTGGCCAGACCTACCCCCAAATTAGTGGGCAGAGGCTCAAAAGCAAGTTCTGTCTCTTGTAAGCATCAGGGCTATTCAACTTGTCCCAGAAGAAGAATGGCGACAAGGCTTCTACTAAAGACTTTTCCTGGTACCCAGAAAAGACCATTCCTGGGTCTGTCTATTCTAAACACTTTTTTTTCTGAATTCCCAAAATTCAGAATGCTAACTCTGCATCAGCTGCTTCCCATCCTAGGCAAAAATGCCTGGTTGGCAACACTGGATTTAAAGGAAGCCTACCTGCACATCCCAATAAGGGAATCTTGCATAAGATACCTATGCATCAGAGCAGGCTACATGCACTCTGTTCTCTGCACTGACCTTTGTCTTATTTACTGCGCCCAGGGTATTCACAAAGTGCCTAGCTCCAGTCATTGCATTTTGCAGGCAAAGAATTATTCAGATATACCCATACCTGGACGATTGTCTAATTCAGGCAGAATGCCAGGACATACTATTAAATCATCTGGCATTTGTGAGGAAATTACTAACTTCTCTGGGGTACACTATAAACGAAAATAAATCACATCTAGTACCCTGCCAACAAATTGTATTCCTGGGAACAAGCTTGAGTACAACTTCCCAGATGGCCTACCCCACGCCAGAGAGACAACCCACTTCAAACTGCTGGCCACAAAGACCCAGCTGTCTGCAAGGAAAATACTGCAAGCCCTGGAGTTCATGGCCTCTTGCATTCTACTAATTCCATATGCAAGACTGCATATGAGGAAACTACAATGGTATCTAAAAAGCCTGTGGTGTCAACATTCTCAGGACCTAGAATCAATGATTCCTATCGCATCTTGTCTAAAGAAAGTTCCTTTGGTGGGCAGAGGCTTGCCACCAAAACAGGGGACTGCCATTCACTCTACCCCCTGCCACCCAAACCCTAACAGACGCATCTGACTATGCATGGGGGGGCTCACTTGGCAGGGCAGTGCATTCAGGGCAAATGGAACCCAGTCAAATGCACCTGCATATCAATCAAAAATAAATGTTAGCTGTACAGAATGCTCTGACAGCCTTCAAGGACCACATTCTTCCAGGACAGTTATTGGTAAAGACTGACAACACCACTGTTATGTGGTAACATAAACAGGGGGGAACCCAACTCATACCCTCTCTGCAGACTAGCTATGGCTCTGTGGAACACAGCCTTGAGCTACCAAGCACAACTACAAGCTCCGTTCCTGCCAGGCAAGCTAAATACACTGGCAGATGACCTAAGCAGAAATCTCATGGACCCACACTAGTGGAAATTGGAACCAAAGATATTCAACATGTTGAGAAACAAATGGAGGACCCCAGAGATAGACCTGTTTGCCTCCCCTCAGAACTACCAATGTGACAAATTCTACACAAGGACTCCCCACAGACCAGCTTGGAAAGTGATGCCCTGTCCTTCACCTGGAAAAAGCAGTTTATGCCTTTCCCCCTCTGCCTCTCCTCTAAAGATCAAACAGGGCAAACGAAAGACAATACTGATTGCACCAGACTGGCCACTCCAACACTGGTACCCCCTCTTGTGCAGTGTCACTGCTGGAACCATGGCACCTGCCTCAGACCCCTGTCCTGCATTCACAGCAGGAGGGCCAGATTCTGCACCCACAGCTTCAAACCCTGAACTTTGCAGCCTGGCTAATTACCTGTTATCTCCGTTACCATCCCTCAGTAAGCAAGTGATTGATGTCATTCTGGAGGCAAGGAGGCCTAGTACTAGAAAATCCTATGCTGAGAAATGGAATAGATTCTGTTCCTGTAGCCTAACTCTGTGGATGGACACAAGAGTGCCCAATTTACCTCATATGCTTCAATACTTGAGATGCTTCACAAGAGCCTTTCCTTTTCCATCAAAATTCATGCCTCTGCCATTTTCAGCACATTATAATACAGAGCCACCCCTCTTCTCTCATTCACTGCTGAAGCAATTCCTCAGAGGGGCCACTAAGACCACCCAGGAGAGCCCCAACTCCAGCTTCGGACCTTAACTTTGTATTGGAAAAGCTCACTCTGCCACCCTTTGAGCCAGCTGCAAATGCAGAGTTGAAATTACTTTATTGGAAAACGGCCTTCCTTCTAGCCATCACTTCAGCAAGAATGGTGTCTGAATTACAGGCCCTCATGGCAGTGGAGCCTTTCATCATCTTTCATGTGGACAGGGTGTCCCCCAGGACCAACCCTTCCTTTTATGCCCTAGGTGGTATACAGAGTGGCCCTTAATCAGTCCATTCATTTGCCAATCTTTTTTAATCCCATAGAACAAAGGGGAACAAATACTGCACTCCTTAGATGTGTACAGACTACTTAGATAAGCATATCTGAACAGCTGCTGGTTGCATTTGCTGCAGGGGCAGAGGGGAAGGCCATTTCAAAGCAAACAATTTCTAAGTGGATGGGCCATTGCAT